>NC_045786.1:118590997-118893672 GCF_009873245.2 Balaenoptera musculus
GATGAGGTATGCGTGGCTTCTCGGCAAGTGTTGGGGGTGAGCTGTGGTGGAGCTGCCACCATCAGAGATCTAGGCTGTTTTTGAGGAGCTGCTTGAGTAGGTGCCAACAATGGCTGCCACCAGCACACCTCCCCCAGGGACCTGGTCACCTCTGTATCTCACAGTCCAGTCTTTTTCCTGATCATGCCCACCCCACATCCAGTGCTGCACTGTGACAGGGAGTGAGCAGGATTGGACCATTTGCTAGGATTGTGCTGGGGTGTTTAATAAGACAGTTGCAGGAAACCCAACAGACCTCACTCAGCTCTTCCTTGGGGGCAAACCTGCACAGACATACTCCTCTGAGTGGAGTTCAAGCTTCCCACAGTCCTTCTATTAGTCCCAGAAGTCCTCCAACCAGCCAAGGAGGCTTTCCTCCTCTTCACAGGACCCCAGGATGGGGACATCCAATCTGTGGCTTAAACTGCTCACCCCCAAGGCTGGGGTCCTCTTGTGTAATCTCACTTTTCCTTTGAGTCCCCTCCCAGGGGCACATGCCCCAACCTGATTTTCTTCCCTTTCTCCCCAAGTACGTGTGTATCTTTCTTGCAGCCTTGGTTGTACAGGAGTCTGTCTGCCAGTTTCCAGTTAGTTTTCAGTGAGAATTGTTCCCATGTAGATGTATTTTTGTTGTGTTCATTGGAGGAGGTGATCTCTGAGTCCTCTTACTCTGCAACCTTGATCCAAATCTCAACATGATGTCATAATGTATTCTTTTTGTAAGGTCTTTATTTCTTCTAGGTCAATTTTTCTTTTTTTTTGGTCTAAAATGTATTGAATATTCTTTGACTTTGGGGCTTCCATGTAATTTTAGTTTAATTTGTCAAGTCAATGAAAATTTTGTTGGAATGTTGGTTGGAATTACAATGACTCTTCATATAAATTGAGAAATATTGACATCTTTATAAATTAGTACAATATCTATAAAAATATAATTATTTTTACCTCAATATCTTTGAATTAAAAATTTAATAATTTTCTTCTTTTTTACTTTTGCAAATTTGTTCTCATGGAAATACCTTATGTTCTTTGTTGTTATTTTAAATTATGACATAATATTATGAATTCTAGAAACTGCATTTTCTATCACTAGTATAAATATAGAGTGTATTTTGTTTACAGATCTTATCTTACAGATAGTAACAGTAGTCATATCTCTTGATTCCAAAAATTTTTATAGATTATTTGGAGTTTTCCAAATAGACAATTTTACCATCTGCCCATAATAACAATTTTGTTTTTTCATTCTAATTTTTACCTTTTTTTTTTTTACTTGTCAAACTCTGCTGGATAGAATTGTATACTTTGAAGAGAAGTGATAGGGGTGTGATTTTATTAAGATTATACTTGCTTTTTTTGATTAGTACTTTTGAAAATAATTTATGCATTCAACTGAAAAAATAGTATGTTTATATTCATTTGAATTACTAAAATATATGGATTTATTTCTATTGTATGACTTGGGGGTTATCATATTTTGGCGCTTTTTTTTTTTTTGCTTCTATATCTTTTAAATTAAGTTTTTATTGTTGTTATTTGCCCAATTCCCATTTTTCTCTTTTAGGGCTTTGAAAGATGTGTTCTATTTCCATTCCACTTTTCCATTAACTTTTAACATGCCTACTTAAACATTTAAAGTTAGGTAATATTTTTGCATTAATTTGAAATACACTATGCTGTAATTCTGATCACCCCTATTATTGTTATTCACCTTTTAATTTTATCTCTTTTTTATTCTATAAATCAAATATTATTATTGATATATACAGAAAAGTTTGCTTATGTTTAACTTCATGTTTACAAAAAGTTTTAAAAAATTTATTCATCCTTTTTGCTTCCCAGAACTTTATTTTTGAAGTATATTCTTAGGAAACTTTATTAGTGAGAGCTTCTTTATAGTAATCCTTTCTTTTTTAAATATATATATATAAATTGTTTTTATTTCACAATCATTCTTCTAAAATAATTTACTTGGCATAAGGATTCTAGTTTGACATTTTCTCATACGATGTTGAAGAAATTGCCTCTGGTTTTTGCTGTTGCTGTTGAGATGGCTGTAACTGTCAGTGTAGTTCTTTTGAAGTAGTCTATCTTTTTTTTCACCCTATATCTACTTTAAGACTCTTCTCTATGTGTTGTTTTGCAGCACGGCTGCAAATGGTCTGAGTTTATTTTTATTTTCTGTTTGGATTTCTTAGCTTTCCAGAAACAAAGAATCTTTGCCATAGAATCTATTCTGAATAATTCTCAGCCATTTCTCTCTCAACATATTTTCTCCCTGCTCCACTCTCTACTCCATGATCTCATTCAAGAATTCTGAAATATGTTCATATTTTTATCTTGAGTTGTGTCTAGTCTATTAATATTTCCTTAGAATTTTAATTTTTGTTTCTATAGTTTTTATTTTAAAAAGTCCTGATCATTGGTTTTTGCTTGGATGTTGCATTCTCTTTTCTATTTCCTTAAGCATATGAAACATACTTATTTTAACATTTTCTACCTGATCATTTTATTAGGTGAATTAGGTGGGGGATTGGTTCATTTATTTGAAATATCTGCTATTTCTTACTTTTTTTGACTGGCACTTGTTAGGTTTTATATTTTCTTTTAAGTGTGTGTCCTATTGTGTTACAATTCCCTTCATGAGTACTCCCTGACTCCACAGTCATGTTGTAGAGGGCCTTATTCCATGGAGGATTTGTGTTGTGCCTCTGCCAATCATCTAACCAGATGTTTATACTTTAAATTCTTTCTTTTTAAAATGGAATTATTTTAAAGGATTCAGGCTACACAGATAATCTGATTTTTGTTTCCCAAACTCTGTCAGCATACTATGTTTCTAGTCTCAAAGGAGGCATTTTTCTTCTCCTTCCACAAAACTAAGACTGAGAAAGAAAATTTTCTCTTCAATCTGGAATTGTTGGGTAAATTTTTCCATATCCCGCCTTTATATGGAGTGTTTTCCATTGTGACTTTGTACTCTACATGGGGCACAGAATATTTAGACCTTCCAGATTTCTGGATATCCTCAGGATATTTTGTCAGAGGCATTGTTGGCTTTTATCCTCTGTTCTTGTATTCCCAGCCTTAGAGAAATCCTATTACATTTTTGGGGTCTTATCCAATCATTTACGATGACTTTATTTTATTTTATGTAGCAAGTTTATCTGTGTTTCAGCTAAAAAAATTTTAGGATATCTAACACCCATGTATCCTAATATGGAAGTTCATTGTTTCTCTTTATATTTTGATTATATTTAGCATGGATAGCTTTGTTCAGATCTTGTATTGGCTGTGATATACTATAAATTAGTTCTTATAACTCATTTACTTTATTCAGACTCTGTATCAAGAGGTCTACTTTAAAGGAGGAATGTTGAAGCTCTAGTTTGAAGACAGGCTGCTGGGTTGACTGAGAACAACTATACTGGGGAAGAAGAGGACTTAATTGAAGCTACATACATAAGTTAGTAGAGAAAGTTGACCTTGCTGTCTCACATACTTTTTAAAAAATATTTATTTATTTGGCTGCACCGGGTCTTAGTTGCAGCATGCAGATCTCTTAGTTGTGACATGCGGTATCTTCATTGCGGCATGTGGGATCTTTATTGTGGCATAATTTTTAAACATCTGGCACCAGATTTCATTCAACCATTTGGAGAGTGAATCCTGTTTCAATGTGAAGATCCTTTGGGTTTTGGATACATTCTCACTTTAGCATGGAACTTTTGATTTTATTCTTCATTAGGAGGGGATAAACTTAGTATAACATTTTCTTCATTTTTAATGAACATTTTGTTTTAGAATAGTTTTAGATGTGCAGAAAAGTTGCAGATGTAGTATAGAGAGTTTTCATATGCTCCACAACCAACTTCCTCTCTTGTTAACATCTTGCATTAGTAAGGAGAATTTGTCACAACAAATGAACCAATACAGATTAAGTAAAGTCCACATTTCGTTAACATTTCCTTACCTTTTACCAAATGTCTCCTGTTCCAGGATCCTATCCCATCACATTTAGTCTTTCCTGTCACCTTAGGATCCTAGTTGCTATGACAGTTTCTTAGGCTTTTTCTTATTTTTAATGACCTTGACAATTTTGAGAAGCACTAGTCAGGTATTTTGTAGAATATTCCTCTTCTGGGATTTTCCTTATGCTTTTCTCATGATTATATATATTGGGTTATAGATTTGGGGGGAGAAGGCCACAGAGATAAAGTGCCCTTCTCATTGCATCAAATCATGATATGTACTTATTGTGACTTATCTTTTCCCCCTTTCCCATAATATACTCTTTCACTGGAACTTACTATGCACAGTCCACACATAAGGAGTGGGAAATTATGCTTCACCTTTTTGAGTTCAGAGTATCTACATAAAATATTTGGAATTTCTCTGCACAGGATTTCTGTTTATTCTCCACGTTAATTTTATTTAATTATTTAGTGTGACTCATGTATACTTATTATATATGTTAGGTACTTTAATTTTTTTTTTTCATTTTTTGAAATCATTGACCATTGGAGGCTGTCTGCTTTATCCTTTGTCCCCATCATATTTGTGTGTGTTTAGCACTTTCAGATACTGTAAGATACTACAGGCTTATCATGTATATTTCCTGCCCCAGTCCTAAAACCAGTTATTTCTCCAAGAAGTCCTGGTTTCTTTTCTTGGAGAACGGTATTAAGACTACTAGGGTGTTATTGGTTTTAGGCCCTCTCAGCCGCCAGGGTAAGTATATATATGTGTGTATACTAACCTTTGTATATACACATATCTATAAGTACTTCTATATGTAACCATCTGTATCTATGTTAAGCTAAACATGAATTCATATGGAACTTCAACTGACTTTAACTCATTACCACATCGATGGTTCTAGCCTTCTCCTCTTCCTTGTCTGTATCCTTGCACTTTGACAGTGAGCAACCTGGCTTCAATCATCTGCCATTTATTTACTTAAATTTTAAATTCCAGGATAAATGTACAGTGGTTTCAGAATTGGTAATTGTTCTCCCATAGGGCACAACTTTATCAGTTAGAGTGTTTATGTACAGTTCCTTTTGCCTTAGGTCTTACTATTCCTACTTGTTTCTAAAAGTACATGGGTCAATACATTTTCCCCCTCCCCTTTCAGTGAAATTATTTCATTCATTTGTAATATGGTTAGTTGTTTTTGTAACATTCTGTATTCTATCTTGGAATTCCCTGCTTCTCTATGCTTTCCTAAATGATTTTTAAAATATTTTCATATATATGGTTTTATTCTTTGTGTTGTAAGGTTCTGTGGGTTTTGACAATAGCATAGTGTCAGTATTCATGATTATAGTATCATAAATGGTTTCACTGCTCTGAAATATTCTCTGTACTTCACCTATTCAAACCTCCCTCTTCCCAAAGCCCTAGCAATCACTTACCTGTTTACCATTTCTACAGTTTTGTGTTTTCCAGAATGTCAGCTAAATGGAGTACTATAGTATGTAGCCTTTTCAAACTAATTTCACTTAGTAACAAGCATTTAAGAAACTGGGTAATCAGTAGAGACGTGGATGGACCTAGAGACTGTCATACAGAGTGAAGGAAGTCAGAAAGAGAAAAACAATTATCGTATATAAACACATATATGTGGAATCTAGAAAAATGGTACAGATGAACTGGTTTGCAAGGCAGAAATAGAGACACAGATGTAGAGAACAAACGTATGGATACCAAGGGGGAAAGGAGGGTGGAATGAATTGGAAGATTGGGATTGACATATATACACTATTGATACTGTGTATAAAATAGATAATTAATGTGAACCTACTGTATAGCACAGGGAACTCTACTCAATGCTCTGTGGTGAACTAAATGGGAAGGAAATCCAAAAAAGAGGGGATATATGTATACATATAGCTGATTCACTTTTCTGTACAGTAGAAACTAACACAACATTGTAAAGCAACTGCACTCCAATAAAAATTAATTTAAAAAAAGAATCATCTGTATATTTTCATGGATTGATAACTCATTCCTTTTTCACTGAATAGTTTCCTATTGTATGGATTATACCATGTTCGTGTAAGGATCCACCTCTTAAAAAGTGTTTGCCTCCAATTTTTGGCAATTATGAATAAATGTGCTCTAAATATTTATGTACATGTTTTTCTGTGGACATAGATTTTTCAAACCAGTTAAATAAATGCCTATGAGCACAATCACTGGATGACATTATAACACTACATTTAGCTTTGTAATAAACTGCTAAACTATATCTGAAGTGGCTGTACCATTCTGCATCCCCACCAACAATGAATGAGAGTTTCTGTAGCTCTGCATCCTTGTTAGCAATTGGCATTATCAGATTTTTGAAATTCAGCCATTGTAATAGATGTGTAGTCATATCTCATTGTTGTTTCATTTTGTAATGTCAGTGACAAATTACATTGAGTATCTTTTCATATGTTTATTTGCCACCTGCTTATCTTATTTGTTAAGGTTATTTGTTTGGCTTTTCTGCCCACTTTTAATTGGATTTTTGCTTTTTATTAATTAAAGTATAGTTGATATACAATATTGTGTTTCAGGTGTACAGCAAAGTGATTCAGTTATATACATATACATATATATATACACACAAATATATATATATATGCACATATATATATGTATATATAAGTGATGGCATATAATATTTGTCTTTCTCTGACTTAATTTAGTATGATATTCTCTAGATCCATCCATGTTGCTGAAGATGGCAATATTTCATTCTTTTTTATGGCTAAGTAATATTCTACTGTATATATATCCAACATCCTCTTTATCCATTCATCTGTCGATGGACACTTTGGTTGTTTCCATGTTTTGGCTATTGTAAATAGTGCTGCTACGACCATTGGGGTGCATGCATCTTTTGGAATTAGGGTTTTAATCTTTTCCAGTTATATGCCAAGAGTGGGATTGCTGGGTCATATTGTAGCTCCATTTTTAGTTTTTTAAGGAACCTCCATACTATTTTCCATTAGCAGCTGTACCAATTCACATTTCCACCAACAGTGTAGAAGGGTTTCTTTTTCTCCATACCCTGGTGTTTTGTTTTCTTATTGTTGAGTTTTAAGGAGTTCATTATATATTTTGGATGCAAATTCTCTATCAGATATGTGATTTTTAAACATTTCCCAATCTATTATACCCAAGTTCATTTATAAAATCAATGAAATCCCAATCAAAACCCCAGCAAGATATTTTACAGGTAGTCGTTTACTCTTTCTGCCTTCTAAATCCTAACTAGTAGTACAGCAAACAATCTCCTTTTTTATATTAGAATCTTTGTAATAACTTATTACCTCTAATCTCTCTTACCCCATGTTTTAAGCAGTAATCACAACAACAGTTACAACCTGTCTCACATATCTTCTCCCTTTCACTTGCATTGCTGCTGCCCTAAGCCAGACCCCTAGTTTTTCTTAATTTATCTTTTGTAAAGTGTCCTACTAAAGTACAGGGTGGCAGAATATACCACCTCAAAATATGTCTCTTTGGCATAAAGATTATTTTGAGCTAAAAGCATATGAAAAACAGCAGGTATTAGAAAAGCATTCCGACCTCCCCTTTTCTTCCTGAAAGCAGGAGATAAAACTCCCATGTGAAAAATGTCCTCCCTGTAGAGGATGAAAGAAACATTCTTATCACCAGAGGCAGGGTGTAGAGGCCAAGAGAATTCTGTACAAGCAGATCTTGTTAAAATAACTCTTATCTTCCTTTAGCCACCCCATATATTTTGGTTACTTTTCAACAATTGCCTCTCTTTATTCAACCTTTGTAAAGGCACATAGGTTTACCACTTCTTTGGAACTTCATTTCCTTGTGAAGGATCCTGTGTCACCAAAAACTTATGTTAAATAAATTTGTATACATTTTTCCCACTAATCTGTTTTATGTCAATTTAATTCTCAGACGCACCTGAAGACCCTAAGAGAGTAGAGGTAAAATTTTGCAAAAGTAATGGTTTCCTAAGACAACTTGCTGTTAACATCTCTGTTATATCTCTAGCCCATCCATCATACAGCTGGAGTATGATTTTATTTCTCAGAGAAAAGGAAAATCCTCTTTATTGGTGTAGGTAATTTCAAGTGAATTATAATGACTTTTATGGTTTTTGATTATTTCGGATTCACTGACCTAAACTGTCTGCATGTGTCTCTGTATCCCCCAATCGCTAGTCATTAGTCTATGCCCTCATGTCCTAAAACACTATGAGCTTTCTCTTAGCCATATCTTTGCCTATGCTCCCTTTTTAGCTTGTAATAGAAGTTTCATTTTAGCTCTGAAAATATCCTTCTAAATGATCTCCATTTTACAGCCTGTTGTATCTGATCAAATGAAGAATAGAGATGTCAATGAATATAAGGTTAACAATATGAAGAGACGTCAGTTTCATTGCCAATGGTGTAATAGATAGGCATTATCTTGGATTATCACTGCACATTTGGAGTTTATAGTACTTTAATGAAGAATAAAGAAAGAGAATTGAGTGTAACATCATGAAATAGGTTCATAAGGACAACAACATTAAAGGCTGACATTAAATACATTTATATCTTTGCACAAGAACAAATATTAAGATGTAATATCATGCTTAAATATAGTGTACTTTGAATTTCATGCTTAAATATAGTATACTTTGGTTTAATAAGTACATAAAATGTTGAATCTGTTACAAAGGTACATATATGTGAGTACCTAAAGGAAAAATTAAATTAACTTCAAGAAAAAAATATTTGAAACATAAGGGAAATATTTTGAAAGTATCACTTCTCAAACAAAAGAAAGATATCCAACATAATCTTTCCTCTGAAGAGCTGTAAGATAAGATCTTTAAAGAAGCCAAACAGATGGATGGTTTAATTCCAATTTTCTTGGTAAATAGGATAAAAAATGACAACTCAAGGGCTTTTTCCACTTCTGTGAATGTTTGCTAAACTTCATTTTATTGTGATCTTTGATGATATTTGCAAATATTAGAAGGGCTAGGCAACAACTGTAAAGATATGTGTGTGTTTGTACATTCACATACACACTATTGGCAAGTCCACTTGAACAAATTATAAGCTCTAAGTAAGCCAAAAATATTATCCTTAGAAATAAGAAGGGGGTCTTCCATGATCTGGTAAAAGACTAATTGGGTGTATTCAATTTCATAACATTTTACTACTACACTGGCATACCACTCCCTTTGTAAAGAAAAAAAAATAGATGAAGACATTTTCTAGTTAACAGGAAAAATAAGTAATCACTTGTATCTGGAATCCCCATGATAGCTTTTCATCCCACATTCACAGTTCAGTTTTCTGCTCTGGGACAGAAGTTCCACAGGAAAGGAAAAAGCCAGTCAAGTCACCTGGACTTATATAACCATTTGACTAAAGCACTTTTATGGTATAGAATATATACCATATATACTATGCTTCTTTCTTTAAAGAAGCATGTTCACTTCTTTAAAGAAAATTGTACATACTCTTCATTAAGGTAAATTATGACAAATAGTATTTGACTGGCCGAAGCTTCATAGGTTTGTTTAGCCACATAGTGCTAACCTATGACAGAAGAGCTAGATGATATCCTGGTCCAAACATGACTCAGAAGGTGAGGAATTCACGATGATTTTTGAGCTCTAGCATAGTCAAACTTTACTAAAATCTCTCCTAGTCTTTCTTCTCATTCCAAATATACCTACCATGTATGGAAAATAGAATATAGAAATGGCAGAAATGTTACATTCTCAAGACAAATGATAGCAACACTGATTAATTTGTGTAATGATACCTCCTTCCTTTACACCTTTTTAGCTAGAGTACCCCATTTGAAAAACACATCTCCTGTCTAGACTTTAGACTCAGTGCCAGAGTCACACTTTAAACATGACTCTAGAGATGAGGATAAAGCATATATCCTTACACTATTTGAAATAAAAATGTGGGTTCTTCAAGACTTGTTAGAGGATCCAATATGTGCAATAAAACCTGAATTCTCTGGAATTTTTGGATGGTTGCCGAACATCACAAAAATGCCAGAGATATGGAAAAAGGGTGGGAAGGGAACTCTCAAGATAAAAACAATATTGCAAGATTTAAAAATGCTGGCAACATGTTTTCCTTCATGATTGAAAGTTTTGTTTTGTTTTTTAACAAATTCTTCAATGTATAAAATTAAGAATAGCAGAAGGGGAAATTCATATTAGACAAAAGTGAATTGATTTGCCTGAAGTATCTTAGTTTCAGAATAAGAAATGAAGTCTCCAAACAACCAATCTCATGCTCAATTCAATCTCTCATGCTTAGAGTAGGTGAGCTGACATGTAGCTCAGCGTCATTGAAACTTTCAGAGTAGGTGTCTTATGAAACAGTTTTAATGAAATGAGCTTGCCTGTCCACTCAAAGCTGTGTAATATCATTTTCTTTTGATCTTTAATTCATCTATTTCACTTTCTCCTGAGTTTATTTAAAGTAAAACTTTAATAGTTAGTTGCAAGCTCTTTGCGATAGCTCTTCATTACCTAATTTTTTACCCTCTGGAACATATTGCCTTGCCTAAGAAGGAGCATAAAGAAGTAGAGATGCAGATGAAATTTGATTGGCCTTGGATGATAACTGCAGAATTCATAGGGACCATAAATGTTTTCTGATTCCCATATAATAATATTAGAAGGCGACAGGGAATCCTAAAAATAGAAATACTGTACAAATTACAGATATGTCTCACATGAGCATAGATACTTCATATATAAAATCCACTATCTGATTGTAGATTGCTGCTATTATTGAGATTAACCAAATTGCTATCATTTAAATTTTTCTGTTTATATAGTAACACTTTATGATATAGAAGAGTAAGAGTGATATATAAAATATTATTATATGTTATATTCTATATTATTATGTAATAACTTACGTTACATAAATGTATATGTATTTTTAACAAAAGTGTAATATAAGAAAATTATTATATATTAACATAATCTACTTAGTCGTATTTAAAAATCCAAGTAACTATTAATTTTGAAAAATAGTTTTCTAAATTAATGAAGGCTCTGCTCATAAAGAATGGTTAATTCCATTCCACCATTGAGTATAAAGTTATAAGATTTATAGAGTAGAATAGGAAAATAAGGTGTCAGAGAGTTCATGAATGCATGATACTATTAGGATTCACAATAATAAAGACAAACAGAACCTAAAATTATTGGGTAAATATATGTGATTATAACTAATATAAAGAAAAAAATTTAATATTGTAATAACTTCATATGCTGTGTAATGTATAAAAATATTGAATCGCTATGTTGTACACCTGAAACTAATATAATTCTGTAAGTCAACTATACTTCAATTAAAAAAAGAAATTCTAAGAAATGTAAAAAATAAGTATGGAGAATTAATTAAGTCCTAAGAATTTTAGTGTCAAAATAACTGTTTTTATACATGATTCTATCTTCCAGATTGATTCTAATAGGAAAGGGAATATAATACATTCATAATATTATTAACATATATAACACATAATGTATATTATACATTATACATTAACATACATAATACATAATATTATTAATATATGATTGCAAGCTGAACAATCCAGTTTAAGAAATTGTGATTAGATTTCACTTTGGCAAAAAATGATATATTAATATGCATAGATTTAAAATAAAAAATACTTTATTCTTGCTTTCCCTTCTGGAAAGTTGATGTGAAAAAGGAAAGCAAACTTATAGGGTTAAAAAATTTGCACAAGTTTCTTCCACTGGCTACCAGCCTATATTTTGTTTCACTTTCTTTAAGCAAACCATTTCCTCAGAACCGAAATCAAAGAAAACAATGAATAGTGTTATACTTGAAAGAACACTGTTTTGAAATTTAGAGAATAGAGATTTTCATCTGGCTTGTACTACTTACTGGCCATTATAGCTATATTTCGCCCCAGAGGTTCATATATTTTCTTGAGGCTTGCATTTGTTCTCGATTCTAATTAATCCTATATGTAGAGCCCTATATTTAAGAAAATCTAATAGTTCCCTTGTGATCTGATCAGTCTCATTAGTTCAAAGTGAGGCAATTCTGTCCCCTAGAACAATATTCTTTTCCAAGATATCTTCTGGCTACCCTTGTGAAAAAAAAAAATTTTTTTTTTTGTCCAATGCCATTGTTATCAACACTGTCAGATGCTCTTACCCTTCCTTGTCTTAGTTATACTGTTGCCCTGCTACATTATTTTTACAGTCAATAAATAATCACATGGGAATCAATTTTCTATCTTTCCATTCATTGCTTTTAAAGTTGAGGAAGAGTTTTTGTCAATGATATATATATATATTTTTTAACATCTTTATTGGAGTATAATTGCTTTACAATGTTGTGTTAGTTTCTGCTGTATAACAAAGTGAATCAGCTATACGTACACATATATCCCCATATCCCCTCCTGCTTGTGTCTCCCTCCCACCCTCCTTATCCCACCCCTCTAGGTGGTCACAAAGCACTGAGCTGATCTCCCTGTGCTATGCGGTTGCTTCCCATTAGCTATCTATTTTACATTTGGTAGTGTATATATGTCCATGACACTCTCTCACTTCGTCCCAGCTTACCCTCGCCCCTCCCTGTGTCCTCAAGCCCATTCTCTACATCTGCGTCTTTATTCCTGTCCTGCCCTTAGGTTCTTTAGAACATCTTTTTTTTTTTTTTATTTAGATTCCATATATATGTGTTAGAATAAGGTATTTTTGTTTTTCTCTTTCTGACTTACTTCACTCTGTATGACAGACCCTAGGTCCATCCACTTCCCTACAAATAATTCAATTTCATTTCTTTTTATGGCTGAGTAATATTCCACTGTTTATACGTGCCACATCTTCTTTATCCATTCATCTGTCAATGGACGTTTACATTGCTTCCATGTTCTGGCTATTGTAAATAGGGCTGCAATGAATATTGTGATACATGACTCTTTTTGAATTATGGTTTCTCAGGGTATATGCCCCATAGTGGGATTGCTGGGTTGTATGGTAGTTCTATTTTTAGATTTTTAAGGAACCTCCATACCGTTCTCCATAGTGGCTGTATCAATGTACGTTCCCACCAACAGTGCAAGAGGGTTCCCTTTTCTCCACACCCTCTCAAGCATTTTTTGCTTGTAGATTTTTTGATGATGGCCATTCTGAATGGTGTGAGGTGATACCTCATTGTAGTTTTGATTTGCATTACTCTAACGATTAGTGATGTAGAACATCCTTTCATGTGTTTGTTGGCAATCTGTATATCTTCTTTGGAGAAATGTCTATTTAGGTCTTCTGCCCATTTCTGGATTGGATTGTTTTGATTTTTTGATATTGAGCTGCATGAGCTGCTTGTAAATTTTGGAGATTAATCCTTTGTCAGTTGCTTCATTTGCAAATATTTTCTCACATTCTGAGGGCTTTCTTTTCATCTTGTTTATGGTTTCCTTTGCTGTGCAAAAGTTTTTAAGTTTCATTTGGTCCCATTTGTTTATTTTTGTTTTTATTTCCATTTTTCTAGGAGGTGGGTCAAAAAGGATCTTGCTGTGATTTATGTGGTAGGGTGTTCTGCCTATGTTTTCCTCTAAGAGTTTTATAGTGTCTGGCCTTACATTTAGTTCTTTAATCCATTTAGAGTTTATTTTTGTGTATGGTGTTAGGGAGTGTTCTAATTTCATTCTTTTACATGTAGCTGTCCAGTTTTCCCAGAACCACTTATTGAAGAGGCTGTATTTTCTCCATTGTAAATTTTTGCCTCTTTTACCAGAGATAAGGTGACCATATGTGCATGGGTTTATCTCTGGGCTTTCTATCCTGTTCCATTGATCTATATTTCTGTCTTTGTGCCAGTACCATACTGTCTTGATTACTGTAGCTTTGTGGTATAGTTTGATGTCAGGGAGCCTGATTCCTCCAGCTCCATTTTTCTTTCTCAAGATGGCTTTGGCTATTCGGGGTCTTTTGTTTTTCCATACAAATTGTGAAATTTTTTGTTCTATTTCTGTGAAAAATTCCACTGGTAGTTTGATAGGGATTGCATTGAATCTGTAGATTGCTTTGCGTAGTATAGTCATTTTCACAATGTCGAATCTTCCAATCCAAGAACATGGTGTATCTCTCCAAATGTTTGTATCATCTTTAATTTCTTTCATCAGTGTCACTGTTTTCTGCAGACAGGTCTTTTGTGTCCTTAGGTAGGTTTATTCCTAGGTATTTTATTCTTTTTGTTGCAGTGGTAAATGGGAGTATTTCCTTAATTTCTCTTTCAGAGTTTTCATCATTAGTATATAGGAATGACAGAGATTTCTGTGCATTAATTTTGTATCCTGCTACTCTACCAAATTCATTCATTAGCTCTAGTAGTTTTCTGGTAGCATCTTTAGGATTCTTTATGTATATATCATGTCATTTACAAACAGTGACAGTTTTAATTCTTCTTTTCCGATTTGAGTTCTTTTTATTTCTTTTTCTTCTCTGATTGCTGTGGCTAAAACTTCCAAATCTTTGTTGAATAATAGTGCTGAGAGTGGGCAACCTTGTCTTCTTCCTGATCTTAGTGGAAATGGTTTCAGTTTTTCACCATTGAGAACGACGTTGACTGTGGGTTTGTTATATATGGCCTTTATTATGTTGAGGTAAGTTCCCTCTATGCCTACTTTCTGGAGGGTTTTTATCATAAATGGGTGTTGAATTTTGTCGAAAGCTTTCTCTGCATCTATTGAGATGATCAAATGGTTTTTATCCTTCAGTTTGTTAATATGGTGTACCACATTGATTGATTTATGTATATCAAAGAATCCTTGCATTCCTGAGATAAACCCTACTTGATTATGGTGTATGATCCTTTTAAAGTGCTGTTGGATTCTGTTTGGTAATATTTTATTGAGGATTTTTGTCTCAATGTTCATCAGTTAGATTAGCCTGTAGTTTTCTTTTTTGTGACCTCTTTATCTGGTTTCAGTATCAGGGTGATGATGGTCTCATAGAATGAGTTTAGGAGTGTTCCTCCCTCTGCTGTATTTTGGAAGAGTTTGAGAAGGATAGGTGTTTAGCTTTTCTTTAAATGTTTGATAGAATTCGCCTGTGAAGCCATCTGGTCCTGGGCTTTTGTGTATTGGAAGATTTGTAATCACAGTTTCAAGTTCAGTGCTTTTGATTGGTCTCTTTATATTTTGTATTTCTTCCTGGTTCAGTCTCGGAAGGTTGTGCTTTTCTAAGAATTTGTCCATTTCTTCCAGGTTGTCCATTTTATTGGCATATAGTTGCTTGTAGCAATCTCTCATGATCCTTTGTATTTCTGCAGTGTCAGTTGTTACTTCCCCTTTTTCATTCCTATTCTGTTGATTTGAGTCTTCTCCCTTTTTTTCTTGATGAGTCTGGCTAATGGTTTATCAATTTGTTTATCTTCTCAAAGAATCAGCTTTTAGTTTTATTGATCTTTGCTATCATTTCCTACATTTCTTTTTCATTTATTTCTGATCTGATCTTTATGATTTCTTTCCTTCTGCTAACTTTGGGTATTTTTTGTTCTTTTTTCTCTAATTGCTTTAGGTGTAAGGTTAGGTTTTTTATTTGAGATGTTTCTTGTTTCTTGAGGTAGGATTGTATTGCTACAGACTTCCCTCTTAGAACTGACTGTGCTGCATCCCATAGGTTTTGGTTCATCGTGTTTTCATTGTTATTTGTGTCTAGGTATTTTTTGATTTCCTCTTTGATTTCTTCAGTGATCTCCTGGTTATTTAGTAGTGTATTGTTTAGCCTCCATGTGTTTCTATTTTTACACTTTTTTTCCTGTAATTGATATCTAGTCTGATAGTATTGTGGTTGGAAAAGATACTTAATACAGTCTCAGTTTTCTTAAATTAACCAAGGCTTGATTTGTGACCCAAGATATGATCTATCTTGGAAAATGTTCCATGAGCACTTGAGAAGAAAGTGTATTCTGTTGTTTTTGGTTGGAATGTCCAATAAATATTAATTAAGTCCATCTTGTTTAATGTATCATTTAAAGCTTGTGATTCCCTATTTATTTTCATTTTGTTTGATCTGTCCATTGGTGAAAGCAGGGTGTTAAAGTCCCCTAGTGTTATTGTGTTACTGTCGATTTCCCTTTTTATGGCTGTTAGCATTTGACTTATGTATTGGGATGCTTCTAAGTTGGGTGCATAAATATTTACGATTGTTATATCTTCTTCTTGGATTGATCCCTTGATCATTATGTAGTGTCCTCTTTGTCTCTTTTAATAGTCTTTATTTTAAAGTCTATGTTGTGTTATATGAGAATTGCTACTCCAGTTTTCTTTTGATTTCCATTTGCATGGAATATCTTTTTCCATCCCCTTACTTTCAGTCTGTATGTGTCCGTAGGTCTGAAGTGGGTCTCTTGTAGACAGCATATATATGGGTCTTGTTTTTGTATCCATTCAGCCAGTCTATGTCTTTTGGTTGGAACATTTAATCCATTTACATTTAAGGTAGTTATCAATATGTATGTTCCTATTACCATTTTCTTAATTGTTTTAGGTTTGTTATTGTAGGTCTTTTCCTTCTCTTGTGTTTCCTGCCTAGAGAAGTTCCTTTAGCATTTGTTGTAAAACTGGTTTGGTGGTGCTGAATTCTCTTAGCCTTTTCTTGTCTGTAAAGTTTTAAATTTCCCCATTGAAACTGAATGAGACCCTTGCTGGGGAGAGTAATCTTGGTTGTAGGTTTTTCTCCTTCATCACTTTAAATATGTCCTGCCACTCCCTTCTGGCTTGCAGAGTTTTTGCTGAAGATCAGCTGGTAACCTTATGAGGATTCCCTTGCATGTTATTTGTTGCTTTTCCTTTGCTGCTTTTAGTATTTTTTCTTTGTATTTAATTTTGATACTTTGATTAATATTTGTCTTGGAATGTTTCTCCTTGGATTATCCTGTATGGGATTCTCTGTGCTTCCTGGAATTGATTATTTCCTTTGCCATATGAGGGAAGTTTCCAACTATAATCTCTTCAGATATTTTCTTAGTCCCTTTCTTTTTCTCTTCTTCTTCTGAGACCCCTATAATTCGAATGTTGGTGCATTTAATGTTGTCCCAGATATCTGTGAGACTGTCCTCATTTCTTTTCATTCTTTTTTCTTTATTCTGCTCTGTGGTAGTTATTTCCACTATTTTTCTTCCAGGTCACTTATCCATTCTTGTGCCTCAGTTATTCTGCTACTGATTCCTTCTTGAGTATTTTTAATTTCATTTATTGTGTTGTTCATCATTGTTTGTTTACTCTTTAGTTCTTCTAGTTCCTGGTTAAAGATTTCTTGTATTTTCTCCATTCTATTTCCAAGATTTTGGATCATCTTTAGTATCATTTCTCTGAATTCTTTTTCAGGTAGACTGCCTATTTCCTCTTCATTTGTTTGGTCTGGTGGGTTTTTACCTTACTCATTCATCTGCTGTGTGTTTCTCTATCTTTTCATTTTTCTTAACTTACTATGTCTCCGGTCTCCTTTTTGCAGGCTGCAGGTTCATTGTTTCCATTGTTTTTGGTGTCTGCTCCCAGGGAGTAAAGTTATTTCAGTGGGTTGTGTAGGCTTCCTGGTGGAGGTGACTCATGCCTATGTTCTGGTGGTTGAGGCTGGATCTTGTCTTTCTGGTGAGCAGGACTATGACTGTTGGTGTGTTTTGGGGTGTCTGTGAACTTATTATGATTTTAGGCAGCCTCTCTGCTAATGGGTGGTGTTGTGTTCCTTTCTTGTAGTTGTTTTGCATGGGGTTTCCAGCCCTGGAGCTTGCTGGTCGTTGAGTGAAGCTGGGTCTTAGTATTGAGATGGAGATCTCTGGGAGGGGTCTCACTGTTTGATATTACGTGGGGCTGGGAGGTCTCTGGTGGACCAACGTGCTGAACTCAGCTCTCCCACCTCAGAGGCTCAGGCCTGACACCCAGCCGGAGCATCAAGATGCTGTCAGCCACATGGCTCAGACGAAAATGGAGAAAAAATAAAAAGAAAGAAAAAAATAATAAAATAGAATAAAGTTATTAAAATAAAAAATATTATTAAAGTAAAAAAATTAAAAAAAGTAATCAAGAAAAACGAAGAGAGCAACCAAACCAGTAAAGAAATCCATCAATGATAACAAACGCTAAAAACTATACTATGATAAACATAAAAATCAGAAACTAGTCAGTAGCATATAGCAAACCCCATGTCTACAGTTGCTCCCAAAGTCCACTGCCTCAATTTTGGCATGATTTGTTGTCTATTCAGGTATTCCACAGATGCAGGATACATCAAGTTGATTGTGGGGACTTAATCTGCTGCTCCTGAGGCTGCTCGGAGAAATTTCCCATTCCCTTCTCTGTTCACAAAGCTCCTGGTGTTCAGCTTTGGATTTTGCCCCACCTCTGCATGTAGGTCGCCCTCTGGTGTCTATACTTCACCCAGACTGGAGGTGCTTAAAGGAGCTGCTGATTAGGGGGCTCTGGCTCACTCAGGCCCAGGGGAGGGAGGGGTATGGAATGCGGGATGAGCCTGTGGTGGCAGAGCCTGGCGTGTCAGTGCAACAGCCTTTGGCATGGCTTGTGTTCTCCCAGGAAGTTGTCCCTGGATCACGGGACCCTGGCAGTGGAGGGCTGCACAGGATCCCAGGAGGGGAGGTGTGGATAGTTACCTGTGCTTGCACACAGGATTCTTGGTGGCTGCAGCAGCAGCATTAGTGTTTCATGCCTGTCTCTGGTGTCCATGCTAATAGTTGTGGCTCTCACCCATCTGTGAAGCTCTTTTAGGTGGTGTTCTGAATCCCCTCTCCTTGCGCACCCCAAACAATGGTCTCTTGCCTCTTAGGCAGGTCCAGAGTTTTTCCTGGACTCCCTCCCGGCTAGCTGTGGCACACTATCCACCTTCAGGCTGTGTTGACATAGCCAACCCCAGTCCTCTCCCTGGGATCTGACCTCCAAAGCCCGAGCCTCAGCTCCCAGCCCTCACCTCCTCTACTGGGTGAGCTAACAAGCCTCTCAGGTTGGTGAGTGCTGGTTGGCACTGATCCTCTGTGCGGGAATCTCTCCACTTTGCCCTCTGCACCCCTGTTGCTGTGTTCTCCTCTGTGGCTCCGAAGCTTCCCCATCACCCACCCTCCGTCTCTGCCAGTGAAGGGGCTTCCTAGTGTGTGGAAACTTTTCCTCCTTCACAGCTCCCTCCCTGAGATGCAGTCCTGTCCCTATTCTTTTGTCTCTGTTTTTTCTTTTTTCTTTTGCCCTACTCAGGTATGTGGGGAGTTTCTTGCCTTTTGGGAAGTCTGAGGGATTCTGCCAGCGTTCAGTAGGTGTTCTGTAGTAGTTGTTCCACATGTAGATGTATTTCTGATGTATTTGTGAGGAGGAAGGTGATCTCCAAGTCTTACTCCTCTGCCATCTTGAAGGTCCTCCTGTCAATGATATTTTTAAAGGCCTCATTATCATCATTCCGAAAGTCTCTAAATATCCATGTATATGTGACTGGGAATCTAACCAACATGGTTCCTGAAATCTTCCTCTAGACGTTTATTGCTACTCTCTCAGCCTCTGAGGCTGCCATTGCTGTTGGCTTGGTGCCATCATCAGACTCCTTACTGAAGTCACAACTATGTCCAAGTGTTTAGCTTTGAGGGAAGAGTCCCTGGTTGTTAATTCTCCTGCTGTTGTTGATGTTGTATGTGGCATGACTCGTGGGTTTTCACTCAAAGTTGTTGTCACTCATACTGTTGTAGTCATTCTTTGATGAAATCATTGCTAATGAAGTCTCAAATTTCTTCTACCTTTGGGCAAATAAAGGGCATGCTTTCCAATCCTTATTCTCTAGACTAATTTTGAACCATCTGACCCTCTAAATTTTCATATGTCTATGAATTTTTGAGGTTAAGTTTTATTTTTGTTAGAAATGAATCCAGAAGTCTAACAGGGATGTCTAAAATATCTGTTGGCTTAAATGGTAACCCTCCCCTCTTCAGGGATCTGAGGTAGGATTGATTCCATTACTAGAAGTAATCCCTGAATAATGATTTCCATTTGTGCTACTTTTGGGGTAGATTCACATGATCTATTCCTATGTATATCTATACGAATATCTATACGAATGCCTGTGAATATGAAAAACCATGCCTTCAATCATTTTCAGTTATTATTTCTGGTCTTCCTAATAGCTCTGAGAATGGTATAAAAGAAGACCCTTGATATCTGGTTAGAATCTTCTCCTGAATAGGAAGGTTTATTAGGTACTACCAGGGCTCTTAGTCATGCTCATAATGGCCAAATGAGTTTTGTCTACATAATATGTGTAGCAGATGCTATCCATGCTCTGCCCAGATGCCCTCAGGTCTCTTTTACCATCTCTATGTAAATGGTAGTTTCTGTGTTAGTTTGCTTCTAAGGTCTGTACCTTAGAAATATCCAAAAGCTACTTGAACCACTGTGCCTATATACACAGAGAATCAGTTTCTGTGTTATTTTGCTTCTAAGATCTGTACCTTAGAAATATCCAAGAGGTATTTGAACCACCGTGCCCACATACACAGAGAGTCAGAAGTGCCTGGGGGAGTTATATCACTCATGGGTAGTCCTTAGCCAGTGACTGACTGGTGGATTGATACAGAAATATAAAAGGCCAGCACTGTCCAGTGAAGTATAATTTACACTCAAAGTTTCCCTGAAGGATTAGGTGAGGCTTATACTTTCTCCACATGAGAATTCTCTGGACCCAGCTTTGCTATCCACAAGGCTTTGATGATAGTTTCCAGCCTGAGGAAGGAAAATGAAGGAGATCATAGAGAAGGAACACCTGCCTCTAAAACCAGGGACTAACAGATATCAATTCCATTTTTATTCCATTGGCAAAAACCAATTACAAAGCCAGACCTAAATGCCAAAGAGCTGGAAATTATAATACTTTTCTGGGAAAAAAACTTCCTACCATTAACTCTCCTCTATGAAAGGGGAATTATGAACTGTGATGTCTTCCTAGCTCTCTGAAACATCATAGATTTATCTGAATCAGTTATCATCATAATCAGTTCAGTTGGTAAAGTCCATATTGGTTTGTTTTAAAATCTATTATGGAAAAAGTTGATCATGAATTAAATTCTGCTTTGAATGTAAATGTATATATATATATTGGGTTGGCCAAAAGATTTGTTTGTTTTTTTCTGTAAGATGGCTCAAGTAGCACTTAGTTGTCTTTAACTTCATTCAAAATAATTTTCTTAGATTGTATGTGACAGCTGTCATATCAGCGTGCATTTAAAAAAAGACATTAAAATTAGTGAATTTTTGTGTAGCCATTTTTATATTGAAGATGGAAGAAAAAAGCAATATTTTTGGCATATTATGCTTTATTATTTCAAGAAAGATAAAAGCGCAACCAAAACGCAAAAAAAAAACTGCAGTGTATGGAGAAGGTTCTGTGACTGATCGAATGTGTCAAAAGTGGTTTGCGAAGTTTCATGCTGGAGATTTCTCGCTGGATGATACCCCACAGTTGGGTAGACCAGTTGAAGTTGATAGCAATCAAACTGAGATGTTAATTGAGAACAATCAACGTTATACCATGTGGGAGATAGCTGACATACTCAAAATATCCAAATCAAGCATTGAAAATCATTTACACCAGTTTGTTTATGTTAATCTCTTTGATATTTGGGTTCCACATGAGTTAAGTGAAAAAAAACCTTCCTGACTGTATTTCTGCGTGCAATTCTCTAGTTAAACACAATGAAAACGTTCCGTTTTTAAAACAGATTGTAATGGGTAATGAAAAGTGGATACTGTACAATAATGTGGAATGGACAAGATCGTAGGGCAAGTGAAGTGAGCCACCAACCAACCACACCAAAGGCAGGTCTTCATCCAAAGAAGGTGATGTTGTGTATATGGTGGGACTGGAAGGGAGTCCTCTATTATGAGCTCCTTCCAGAAAACCAAATGATTAATTCCAACAAGTACTGCTCCCAATTAGACCAACTGAAAGCAGCACTTGATGAAAAGCATCCAGAGTTAGTCAACAGAAAACGCATAATCTTTCATCAGGATAACGCAAAAATGCATGATCTTCCATCAGGATAACGCAAGACCGCATGTTTCTTTGATGACCAGGCAAAAACTGTTTCAGCTTGGCTGGGAAGTTCTGATTCATCTGCCATATCCACCAAATATTGTACCTTCAGATTTCCATTTATTTAGGTCCTTACAAAATTCTCTTAATGGAAAAAATTTCAATTCCCTGGAAGACTGTAAAAGGTACCTGGAACAGTTCTTTGCTCAAAAAGATAAAAAAATTTGGGAAGATGGAATTACGAAGTTGCCTGAAAAATGGTAGAGGGTAGTGAAACAAAAGAGTGAATACGTTGTACAATAAAGTTCTTGGTGAAAATGGAAAATGTGTCTTTTTTTTTTAATTTATTTATTTATTTTTGGCTGTGTTGGGCCTTCACTTCCGTGCGAGAGCCCTCTCTAACCGTGGCGAGCGGGGACCACTCTTTATCGCGGTGTGCGGGCCTCTCACTGTCGCGGCCTCTCTTGCTGCGGAGCACAGGCTCCAGACGCGCAGGCTCAGTAGTTGTGGCTCACGGGCCTAGCTGCTCCGTGGCATGTGGGATCTCCCCAGAGCAGGGCTCGAACCCGTGTCCCCTGCATTGGCAGGCAGATTCTCAACCACTGCGCCACCAGGGAAGCCCAGAAGATGGGTCTTTTGTTTTTACTTAAAAGCCAAAGGCACTTTTTGGCCAACCCAATATATATGTGCATCTATGTCTCTATATATATGCATGTGTTTTTAACAAATAATCTTCAGTTCTTGTCATGAAAAAATTGTGTTAAGCATTATAGGCTATAGAAAATAACTTTAAAATATTATGAGTCTTTAAGTTTATAACATGGGAGAGGAAATTAACACACAAACCCCCAGGTGAATTGCTGAGCTGAATTAGGAAATGCTATATTAGATGTATACATAAGTGTATACACATACATACAAATATATAAATATATACATACATATCACATCGAAGGAAGTAAATAATTATAATCTATAGAAAAGAAAATTTTTACAGTATAGGTGGCGTTAGAGCTGAACTTTTACTGATGCTATAATTTTTATAGATTGGACATTTTAAGAACATAGTCCATATAAAGTGAAATCTTGGGCAAACTTTTAAAGATGTTTAGGGTATATTGTGTTTAATGAAGTTACTATTATTTATTGAATTATTTATTGACTGTTCCAGAGTAAATATGAATTATGATTTAGAGATAAACAAAATTTAGATCTCAGAGTAATTTGTATGACATGGAGCAGAGTTTGCACTGTAATTTTTAGGGGGAAACAAAGTTCTTCATAGGTGAAACTAAATCTTCAGAAAATTAAACTGAGAAATATAAATATTTTATTGCATTAACTATATATTCCCTAGGCTGGCTTTTAAAACCCACCATAATATGATAATCTGAAAACATTTGATCAGTTTGTTAACTGAGATTTTTTTATTCTTCTCCTCTCCTTTTACATTATACAAGCCTTTCCCAGCGTCTATGTCCACCACAAAGCTTTCTTTGGCTATTTCAGTTGTCTTTTGAACTTTCCATCAACTTTCAGTGGAGATAGGAATTGATTTTACCTATCTCTTATCTGTATTCATATGCAGACTTAGTTTTTCAACTAAACTTTAGACATTTGCTACCTAAGATTGCATTGTGTCTTCTTTCTATAGTTGCTGAAAGAGGTAAGACAGTATAAAGCACAAACTACAAAGCACAGATACTGTGTTCATTGATTGGTAAAGAACTTTCTGCTACACAAATGAAGCTGTTTAACTCTGGTAGTAGGACTCGTTAACACAATTGTAGGAAGGAACTAAAGGCATCCTCTGTAAAGATCACAGTGTTTCCTTCCTAGAAGCAAGAGAACTCTATGAAAATATGGTTTTATAAGTCCATCAATGGGTTTTCTAAGCAGTTCAGAGTTTATTATTATTTTTTAAATGAACAGCTTTATTCTATGAGATATTAGTGACTGGGATCCTGTTGTGTTGTCTGCTTGTACAATCTGACCAATTCTGTAGCAGTTGGACATTTTCTAATTAATCATTGTGGACTGAAAAGAAATGTTTATGAAGTATTAAGCTGATAGGGGAACGTTTCAGGGTAAATTAGTTCTAATAGAAAAATATCTGCTCTTCTCATGCCTGATCTGTAAAGTGGAAAAAAAAACAAAAACAAAAAAAGATGATGTAGGCTGTCCACAAAAATTCAGTGAATTTCTGCCCTAAAAGAGCTCATGATATTTCTTTGACCTAAATCTCATAGTAATTTAGTGCCAATTTCTTCCCTGGTAACCCGAGGGTAAGCCTGAATTTGAGCAAAACGAATTACCTGTCTCGTCATCTGTTTCAATCTGCAACTTAAATAAAGACTTGCACTTTGTTATTGTTATTACAGCAGCATTGTCTCTGCCAAAGGAGCCAAGGATTAGTCACCTCTTCTGTTATCAGTCCCATTGTGCAAGTGTTTAATAATAATATCATCAATTTTGCATTGGTGTATAAGTTTATATTTGTTGGAGGGCTTTTCATTTTTTCATTTACTTTGCTTGGGTGGTTGCAATAAGCAGCATAATTTTAAATTATCAACCACATGTTCAGAAATACTGGTTTTATCTATCACCTGTGTGCCAGATTCACATACTAAAATTTCTCGTGAATGACACAAGGTGCCTCAAGCTCTAGTACTGAGCTTGTCTTTTCTTTTTTTCCCCACCAAAACAATAATTTGCCATATATTTAAAACTCTGTTTATTTGCACCACTATCCCTCCAATTACCCAAGCCAGATATCTTATTTGGTGGTACAGTCATCCCCCGAGTTATGTAAGCCAGGTCTTCCAGATCTCCTTAAATTTCCTTAACTCCCATTCTCTCCATGTTTCCTACAATTATTTAAGTTCAGGCCCTCAACATCCCTCATACAGACAATAGTAGCATAGCTTCGTTAACTGTTCTTACTACTGCTAGATTTTCCCCCTGTCCCCACCTCCAGCTCATACACCCCACAGCCACAGAGTAATCCACATATCATTCTCCTCATTGGGACACAGTATTGGATCTTCACTGGCTACCGGATAGAGTGCTAGTACCTCCTCACATGTTACCTAGTCTCTTCAAGTTTCTGCAGGCTCATGCCCCACAACCACTATGACCTCCTCATTCTTTACTCTTATACTGAACCATATACAGTTTCCATTGCTCACTCAGCTGTTTCATTCCATCATGTTTTGTAAACACAGTTCCTTCCTCCAATTATGCATAAAGTCTCTGTTGGTTGCTAAACCCATATTCATTTTTCAAAACCTTTCTCATTTGACACACTGCTCAAGTTTCACTGGACCATTTCCCTCTGAGTGACTGACATGTCCTCCCCAAAACACTCTGTTCTATTCCTGTACTTTTCTATAATTATAGCACGTTAACATTGACTTGCAATACTTTTACAAGCTTTATCTACCCAAATAGATAGCATGCTTCTTGTATGCAGAGACTTTATAATACTCCTGTTGAAAATTCTCTAGTACGTATAGGATATAAGGACTTGAGTATTTAAGTTGAGCATATTTTATCTTATTAGACTTTTATAAGATAGGTTAGTAGAAATTATACCCATTATCACAAGATATTCTATATCATATGGCTAAATAAATAAAGGCAGCAGGAGATAAGTTTAAGGCTGAAAATATAAAACAAAATACTTGGCACTTATCCAAAATAAATTATATTATTTAAAAAATTTGTATATTAAATATTTAGATTTTTACCTGCTCAGCCAATGAAAGCTAAAATTCAAAATTTGAGGTATTTACATCTAAAGTTATTTGTTATTTTGAATACCAAGACATACAATTATGAGAGGCAGTACCCTTAGTGGTTAAGAGCATGTACTCAGCTTTAAGACATCTTGGTTTAAATCCTGTTTGGGCACTTTCTATTTGTGTGGCCTTCAGCAAGTAATTCAGTGTCTCTATGTCTTTTTTACTTTGCTTTTGAAAACAGAAACGTTTAAAAAATTTTTTTTATATTGAAATATAGTTGATTTACAATGTTCTGTTAGTTTCAGATGTACAGAAAAGTAATTCAGTTTTCTGTATATATAAATATATATATATATATATATATTCTTTTTCAGACTCTTTTCCTTTATAGGTTATTACAGATTTTGAATATAGTTCTCTGTGCTATAGAGTAGGTCTTTGTTGTTTGTTTATCTATTTAATATATAGTGATGTGTATGTCTCAGTTACTTTATCTGTAAAACTTGCCTCATGGGATTGTTGTGAGGATTAAATATGTTAGTTAATATAAATAGAATTATAGTACCTGGCACATATTAAATAATCTATAAGCATCATAATTATTACCATCTACAATAAGGAATTATGAAGGAATCCTAGTGAATACACATGCATATGTGTGTGTATGTATGTATGAGATATATATGTGTATGTATACGTATATGTGTGTGTATATATATATGTATGTGTATATATATGTGTATATATATATGTGTGTGTGTATATATATATATACATATATATATATATACACACACACATATATATATAGCTACAGACTTTCTCTGACCAAGGTTGCAAAGTCTGAAAGTTTAAGTTGTCTATTTTTCCTTAATTTCTATTTTCAGTTAGTAGTGAATCAACATTAGTGTAGGGCTTAACTCTGGGCACTTGCTCTGGTTGAATGTAGTTCTTTGTTTAGTTATGACAGATTCATAAAATCTTCAAAGAACTGCAGCTTTATGGAGATGCTTTGAGCACACTTACTAAAAGGAACTGTATATGTAACGATGATAAATTAGGAGAAAGGTATTTTTAGTAGAATTCATTAAGTAGCAAATGGTTTTTCACCCCATGACTGAACATTTCCAGTATTTGGAAACACATCACCTCTTCAGCTGGCTCATTTAACCCTTGGGCCCATACGAGAGTTAGAAAAACTTTCTATAATAAGAAAAACGTTAATTGAAGTTATCAGAGACTTTGGATATAGTCAAATCAGCAAAGTAACAACTATTCTGAGATTCAGTTACATAGCACCTGGCAAATAGTGAGCAATCTACAAATATTTGCTGAACTTTTTTACTTTATAGGAAGTTAAAGTTAGTTTTTTTGAAGATTTTACCTATTAGTCTCTTTTAAAGTTGTACAATATCAGTACCTTATCCACATAAATCCCTTCATTTAAGATAAAGATCCAGAAATTTTCAACTATTTTAATAACGTTTTTCAAGACTTATAATCCTATTAATTTATCATACTTGTCTGAATTGGTTTCCTTTTGTCTTAAATATTTTTTAAAAGGCAGGTTGTATAACAAAAGAAAATAACCTCCATATGGTAACTCTAAAAAGTATCTAGTTATAAGTGTTTGTTTTTAGTCAAAAAATAAAAAGATGAAATTTGCTTTTATGTTCACCTCACAGCATTGACAACTAATATTGAGAGTATATCAGTTGAAACTCTTAAGCTGCTTTATAATTTTCTACAGTAGTTTTGCTGCTAAGCCACATTTCTTTCCAGTCATTTATGTGCAATTAGGTTTTTGGCCCTAAGCTATCCCTTGTGTAACCTTATAATTATCTTGATTATATCCATCTTGTTAAATTTGGCCCATCATTTGAACCTGTCAGGATCTTGGAGCATGATTCTGTCATCATGCCTCCCAAATTCACATGACTCTCACATTTTCTGAGCTTGCCTTGAATATTTTAATGCAAGTCATTAATGAAATGGGAGAAGATGAGGCTCTTTCCACCATCATCAAAATGAGCAGTGATTCTATATTAACATTTGAGTATGGTCAGTTAAGCAGTCAATTCACCTAACTGCACAAACATTGATTGAAATTAGAAATATAGAAACAAAAATAATTCTTGTCCTTATTTAATATCAAGATTTGGCAAAATGGTAAAATGCTTTGTATTAGATGTTTATTCCATTTTTATAAATGGAGACTAAGGCTATACTAATATTGAGCTTAACTGGTGGAAGATGAAGTATTTGAGCTAATGGTATTGAGATTTCTATCTTGTAATCTCGTGCTTGGAAGGAAATAGGTCAACTCAGAAAAGCTCTTCTCTTCTGAATCACCTTCATACCTCTATGCTCCACCCTGGTTTCTCTCCATTTCTCTTACACATACACATACACACACACACGCACACGCACGCACGCACACACACACACACAAACACACACACACACACACTGCTGAAGTAACTGCCTTGGTGAAGAGGGACCAGTAAGAAATCCGTTCTGATGTGAAGGAGAGAAGTTTGGAGAGTCACTATAAATTTCTGAGTCCTAACAATCTTTAAACTGCTGCTCTTTGCCTAAAGCCATTCTGTGGACAGAGACTTGATCTATGTCTCTGATCCTCCAGCTTTCTCTGGAAGGGAGAGAAAGTAGTAGTGCCATAGCAAAGGAGTGATCAACCATATCCAGACCAATGGATAAGCAAGCCTAGAGGAATGCATTTTCTACCCTAATATCAAGGATATGGGAATAGAAGAATTGGATCCACTCTCATCTTTTTTTTTTTTTGTCCACCCATCCAATAATAAGGCTCATCTTAGTTTGATTGTAAAGACCTTCATTTAAAGAATGACCAGTCAATAGTCTTAAAAGGCTGTAAATTATCAGTGTTGTCCAACAGAAGCTAATCTTCCAAAAAGTTGATTGGGGTACTCATAGGTGAGTAGTCATGCAAAGAAAAGTCACTGTTAGCATACTATATGTGAAACCAGTACTTAAAACAGAATACTAATTTGTTAAATGTCCAAGCCAGATAGATAATCAGTGTGCATGGCATCTGCTTTCCTAACATTATGATATTAGGGGAAGCTGAGTAAGCAGGGTATGAGCATGGATTTGGATCAAAAAAAATGATGAACTGATAGCATTGAGGAATATTTTTCCTAAGTTATGGGAAATTCTATCCTTTCTGCCTTTCAAGAGAGAATCCCTGATGAGACACTTTTAGTTTCTTAGGTCAGTGTCTCTTGTGTCTGCCCATTTCTTAACATAATACACCTGTTATACCTCATGGACTGCCAGATTTTCTACTTCTTATTATAGATAATTGTCCTTTCTCACAGTATCTTTTTTCCCCTTCACATATACTATTATTAGTAATTATGGCTACTTTGCTATTTTGTGGGCTAGGAAGTACTCTTTGTCCAATCTTTCTGTGTTGCCAATGATATTTTTCAATTGCTTAGTTGAAACATCTTTATCATACTAAAAATCATTCTGTTTCATTCAGATTCTTTTCAAATATTAGCTCATTAAAGAGATCCCCATAGAGTTACATTGATTTGGTAAGGTAATACTTTATTTTTAACCTTTTTGGATCATTTCTTTGAGTCTGGTTTGAGGCTGATTTGTTAGTTAACTTTTTTGTGTCCCAGCCTCCTGGGGTAAGTAGTGGTATCTTGTAATTCTAGGAATTTTCAGCATTGATGTCCACGTTAAATGCAGCAAAAGAGCAGATCAGACCACAGAAAATGAAAATAAGTGGAGATCTTTAGATAATCAGAGTATCAATAAATTATCTAAAGAATCCATATGGTGATTACTGCCAACATCACTACACCAAAAATGCTCTCCTTACCTTCAGGGATTATCTTCTGTCAGTCACTAAGCTGTATATCCCACTTACTTTTTGCCTGTTTGTTCAGTTATTGAAAAACCAGTGTTAGAGTCTCTACCTTTCACCTCATTGTGGATTCCTCTATTTCTTCCTTTAGTTAAGTTTGGCTTTATGTATTTCAAGCCCTGTTATTAGCTGTGCACACATTTAGGATTTCTCTGCCTTTTCAGCATTATGAAAGGTTGCTCTTGCATACCATTAAGCCACGTAAAACATTCAGTGGCCAGAAAACCTAGGAGTTAACTGACATTTCAGTCACACTCATTGCATATTCAAACTCCTTCCCCATGTGACTTTTACCTCCTAAATTATCTCACTTCTATCCACTTCTCTTGAAATTCATTCCCACCATCTCTTATCTCCTAACTGGTCTACCATCATCAGTCTTGCTTCCTTCAGAGTGATTTTTATCAAATAAGAAATCTGATTATGTCAGTTCATAAAGCATCTCCATTGTTCCCCATTGGTTTTTGAAGTCTAATTCTTTAATGTGGCCTACATGGTTCTGAATATTCTATTCTTCTGGCTCATCTAGTCATTCCCCCTTCTGTGCTCTACTTAAAACATAATAGCCTTCCTTGTGTTCCTTCTAATCAAGCCCTTGAAGTCATACACCTTTTCATATTCCATTTCTTCTTTAGAGAAAAATTTTAACCTTTCTTTTTACCTAGAAAGCACAATCTGCAAATCTCAATTTAAAACCTACTTCCTTAGGGAAGCCTTCCCTAACTATCCAGACAATATTCTCTCATTTTATACCCTCCATAGTGCCTGTAACTCTCACTCATTAGCACTTATCATCTTTGTAATTTTATGTTTATGCTGGTATTTAATTAATGCTTATATATTCTTACTAGGCAATTGGCTTTTAAAATAGGGACAGTTCTGTTTTGCTCACAAAAGTACATATCTCTTGCCATGGATCTGGCCAACATTTGGTGCCCTATAAGTCTCTGTTGGATGAACAAACTGATTGAATGAATAAGATGTATTCATGAGCATATCTATATTGATTAACATAAAGCAAAATAAGTGTAAAGTTTGTTTCTAATTTTTCCAAATAAAACTATAGCATACCTTCCCACAAACTCTTGGCTCTTCTTTCCTATTCTCCTAAGTGGAATTGATGTTTTAAATTCATTTAGTGCTTAAGTGATTATTCTTTTTAAAACAATGTAAATAACAGTAACTATATAAATTACAACATTTTCATATAAATGAAAAAGTTACTGTATTGTTATTCTTCCCAGGTTATGCTTTTACCAGTGGAAATACCATTTTAAACCTTTAAAAAAAAAAAAAGGTGACCTTTTTTCCTTAGCTGTTGTCACCCACCATTCAAATTCTAAAAGTTCAATGCCTTCAGTGAGATTTATGATTTGATCAAATACCACTTGATTCCTCTATTCATCCCAAATTATTAATGCCTAAGTGTGAGCCAGAGATAATTTCTTTAGAAAAGGTGATATTTTAATTACTTAAAAAATGTTGCTTCTTCTTCAATGAGAAAAGTATATATGAAATGGTTATAATATAGTAGGCAAGGGAGAAAAATAAACATGGTTGTTTTATATCCATATATATGTATGTGCAGGTGTAAATTAATTAGCTTCTAAATATGAAATGAGAAGCTAGGTTATTATGTAGATTAAATGAGATAATTCATGTATTTTCCTTGGCTTATTCTTTGTATGAAATAAGCATTTGTAAATATTGATATTGATATTATTCTTATTATTGCTATAAATACTGACGTTAATTCATTTAACCTTTAAATTGTACCTCATCCTTTTAAAATAAATGTTCACTATTGGAATAAAAAGCTTTTATTGGCCCAGAAATTTTAATGGCCTAACAATAGACCATTACAGAGAACAATCTCTTCTTGTTGATGTAATCCATAATGCTAAGTCTTTTGATGTCAAAGTTTATTGAATAACAGGCTTTTAATATAATAATAACAAGTAAAGAGTGTACCATATATTAAGTTGCTAATTTATTTTGAACTAAATTATTGTTTGCTCTAGTTCCCCTTATTTTTACTGTAAATGAAAAATACTTCCCCAACTTCTAGCATGGTGTATAGCATATAATAAATAATCAGTGAAAATAAATATTTGTTGAATAAATGAATATAGTCCTGAACACTTGTATATAAAATCAGTTTATATTTTCCTTTGATTAACATGTCATGGTAATCTGAAACTTGATTGACAGTGATTTCAAAATCTATGAATTTAATATATCTTACATTGGCATTATTTTAAATAAAAATGGTTAACTTGTACCCCATATATATTTAAATTATTAGGGAATACTTAGCACTTAATACTTTAAAGGAACACTACTATGATAACTAAATTGTTGTAGAATGAAGTTAATTTCTGGAGATGAAGTTTCCTGGAGATGGTGGGGTCAAACTGAATCTTAAACAAAGAATGGGATAAAAATGGGATGTAGCCCAAAGCTTGAGGGTTGGGGTGGCTAGAACTAGCGAGGAGGGAGAGTGTAGACTACAAGTAGAAGTGGCAACCAAATCCACAAATGCAGAGAAAAGAGGTGGATTTAATAGGTCTCATGGACTACCTGCTCTTTGAATGAATATGCCTTAGCACACTTATCCATGGAATGAGTTTTATAAAAATAATAAAAAAAAATGTTTAAATTTATGTTGCTTTATCTCAACTCTACAATTCTGCAATACTTTTAACAGTTTCTTCTTTTTTAAAAAAGAACAATTTTTAAATGTGGAAAATTATTTTCATCATAGATTTTAAAATACTATAAGGTTTTAGTATTCAAAAAGAATAATAATAATACTTAGACCAAGCTTTCTATTGTTTGTGTAAAATGATTTTTAAAATAAATGCATTATTTATACTTCTCTTGAGGTTGGCTGACATCCCATACTGTAACCCAGGGTGATGTTCTGAACCTTTTACTGGATTCTTTGTTTCTCTTATAGCCTTAAGCATACATACAGCTAACATGAGTGCATCATAGATATAGGAAGAATTCTAAACAATTTCCACATTTTTAGGTACTTGACATATTTAAAATATAATAAGTTGCCATAAAGTTGTGAATGTTTACGTTACAAATAATGCTTATCAAACACAAATGCAAAGATTGTATATATAATGTAATCTCACAATAAAGTATTGAGAATTTAAAGTGTACAGCCTCAGAGAATTTGAGACCTTGTACAAGTAACTTTCATGTCCACTCTCTCTTTGGTCATCCCTGCCTGTATCTTAATATACTCTATATCCCTTTATAATGACAAATCAGAACTGAACTCTTCTTAACTAGTTCTTAACTAGTTATCCAGTATAATTGAATATAATGCCAATATGTTTATAATGCATTTCCAATCTCTGCTGGCTTTTTTTTATACCTACGTACATATTATTCTCGAACTTGTTCTTAAAAAGTTTATACACAAAATTAAAAATTAGGCCTTTAAGCTTATGATTGGGAAACAAAGTATTCTGTCAATAAATCTCATACCTAATGAAATTAAAATTATAGGGTCACATAAAATAACTTGTCAATCATTTAAAAAAATAATTTTTTGAAGGTTGCAATAGATTACATTGTAAAAAGAAAAATTGGTTTATGATTAAATTAGGTATATTTCTAATAGAGCAGAGAGAAAGTGAAAAGTCAGTTCTATTTCTATGAAAGTGATTTTCATAAAAGAATGACTAGTCTCAACATAATTGGTTATGATCAAAGAAAGAATTTCATCATGTGGATGCTATGAAAGATTAAAACAAAGACTAAATTCCAAGAAAAAATAAGTATAAAATATATAATGGAATTTAACTATGAGAAATTAAACCATGTTTTTTTTAATTAATTAAATAAATGTTGTGGACTAAAGAGTGTCCCCTCCAAATTTATTTGTTGACATTCTAACCCCCAGTACCTCAGAATGTGACTATACTTGGAAATAGGGTCTTTAAAGAAGTAATGAAGTTAAAAATGAAATCATTAGGGTGGGCTTTAATCCAATATGACTTCTACCCTTATTGAACAACTATCATGTATTAAGCAGTATACCAAGCACTTTATTTTCTCACTTAAATTGAAAGGTATTATTTTCCCTTATTTTACAAATGATGATCAGAAAATTCAAATGATTTATCTAAAGTCATGCTATGAGCAATTAAGAAGTCCCCAGTTTCTCTATTCTTAATCTCTAGTATTTGCTCACATAATAAAGCTTTTCACATAATAAAGTTCCCAAGAAGAATATGGGTATATGTCACATAAATATACATAACAAACTGCATACTGAAGTATATATGCTGCACTAATTTCTGTCTAATTTTTTGTAATATGAGAATACTGATAGAATTGGAAAGATTGTGACTATTTTAATATGTGTGTGTTTGTGTGTATGTGTATATGTATACTCTATAACATTTAGTAGTAAAACATGGTCTAATTATATAATTAGTTATCTTCATCTTTCATTTACATAAGTACACAATTTTATATATTTTATGATAAATATTACTTTTTAATGTTATCATTATAAAAATAATACTTAGTCAAAATTTTAAGTGGTAAATATATGTAGCTCTACATTTTCGATAAGGTATTCAATGTACCTTTTCAAGAATTGCCATATTGTAGTCGTATTTTAGCTTTTAGTAAAAAGCCTTCTTTTAGAACATAAAATTATTCTTCTGGCCTCATTTTAAAAAATTTTTAAAAATTAGTCTCCTTGTTTCCTTTTCTTTCTTTCTAGTCATACAGTTTTCAGGTTTACATCTACGACATCTTTTATGACAGAAGTGAATATATCCTTCATCCACTGCTTAGGTAAGATATCATGCAAAATCAATCTCTCTAATATACAGGGGAAAAATGTTCATAAAAGGACCCCATTAAATAAATTTTCTATAATAAGAATTAGCGAGGAAGACAATGTAACCAAATTTCACCTTTCTAAGTCTGAGACAGATGCATAGTAATCTCTTATGTCAGTGACCATGTATATATTATTGCAAATATTTTGAAAGGAATTTTTACAATGTACAACTATGGAGATGATAACATTCTAAAATAACATTAATAACAATATTAAAACAATAGCTATTATTAAATATTTATCATGTGCAGTATCCGACATTAATCACTTCACATGTATTTTCTCAATTCTCAAAGTAACCTTACTGGATGCATTTTATCATTGTACTTATGGGTTAAAAGCATGGAGGAATAGCACATAGTGGTTGTGTTACACATTAAGTAACACAATAGCAGGTCAACTGGAAATTCTAACATACCCAGTTTGGTATGATTTCATCAGCTCTCCTGTGGTAGCTTTCAGACTTAGATTTCTCTGGATAGGGTTGTAACATATGATTGACGGTGGAGTTTAGTTGACTAGGTGGACCTTCTTTTTTTTTTTTTTGACAAATGCTCCAGAACAAGCTTTCTCTCCAGTGGATAGCTACAAAATATTGAGAGTAAGTAGAGATAGGTCTTTGCATAAAAGCAGGACTTTTTGTAGAGCTTGACTTTTCCTATAATCTTTAGTAGAGAGAGCTTCTCTAGAGATGGAGACTGCACAGGTTAGCGATCAAGGGGTCTTGTTGCACAGCAAGGAAGAGGCATATGGTGAATGATAGAGGTGCTTCTCACACATCTTCCTTATCTCTCCTGACTCCATAGAAACTTTCCCAATCCTGAGGAATGTGTATTTAGAACATCTGATTTCTATGGACAGATAAATTTTTTTTTATATTCATGGACTCATTTTACCTGGAAGTTGATAAAAAAGAATGTCATTTGATTAGGTTTCTGAATTATGATTTAATAATACACCAGCCCCTGAAAATGCTTACATAAAATATAACAGTAGCATTTTTACTTAATATATTTTTATACTGATCCTGAGAGTTCAATGGATTAAGATTTTATACAAAGGTAGAACTTTATTTTTTCTTTCAGTGAACACAAACTTGTCACCCATTGATGTTTGGTGGATATTAACAGTAATAAATATTAGGAAGAAGGTGTATTAATAGCAGTCAATATTTTAAAATATGATATCACTTGCAGCTTAATCATATTTCACATGGAAAAGAATAATAACTAATATTTGAAGGCAAACAAAGCAAATTGAAGATAAATCTTAGCCAAAAGGTCCTACTCTAGAGTCAGTATCCTCAAAGGATGAACACATGGTTGGAAATAAATGAAACATTTTTCACACCTTCTGATGAATTTAAGAAATGCTGCCTCTGCTGCTTAGCTTCTCTGCACTCACATCACTTGCCCATACCTAGCTTGGGTTTCTATTTAGTTTGTCTTGTGAAGTTACATAAAATGAATGAACTGACAATTTTATAGACTCAGATATAAATTATCTGTATGGAAGAGTCTCTTTAAAATTTAGGATTTTAGTGTGGGCACCTATGGGTTAGTGATGGAACCTGCATTCAGACCACGTAAAATACTCCGAAGTTGATAGTTATTATACCTGAGTAACTGGCTTTAATTATTTCAACTGAAACTAGAAGTTTCTTCTCTGAGTTTCTGTAGCATGTGTAGTTTTTAAATACTACTTATTAGCTATTATTTTTCATTAATTTTCCAAGAATGAGCATTGTCTCTTCCTCATTAATTGAAGAAAGTGATCATATCTTTTAAAAGTATGATAAACATTATGGTGAAAACTACCATTTGTTGAGTGTCTCCTTATTACTTTTGTTGGATCTGGAATGTTATCTTTTTATTTTACCTTTGAATTTCACAGCAAGGTACAATAGGTTTAAACTCAATGAATATTTTTTTCCATCACCTACTTGACAATAGGCTTTACGTAACATACTTTCATCATTTACTTGTAATTCTTCCCTCAGCAAGGCTACGTATAATTGTGAATTACAGTAGTCCCACTTATCAGAGATTAAGAGAGGTTAAATGATTTGCCCGAGATCACATGTTAATAAGTAGTAGTACACCACAGCTGTAGCGGCACTATGTTAGAATGGAGTGGCCCCATATTAGGATGTAATGGAGAGTTAAAGCAAGAGAATCAGTAGATTTCCCCCAATATATTGCATCAGGACTCTTGTGGCACCAAAAGATACCCAGTTGCTTGTCCTTTTTCAAAAACTTAATGATCTTTCTTTTTGTGTGGAATAGTACTTGACAGTAACTGATTAATTGAATTTAAGCAATCTATCTTAATATCTTTTAGAATAGAACATGTTTAATATGATTTATTTTGTGGGCCCTCAATGTTTATCCTTTCAGATTAGTTGAAGTGTGTATGTCTGGGTGTGTTTTGTTCTATTTCAATACATTTTTATTTTGTATTTTCCTTGGTAGTAACTATTGTGGTTTAAACACTGTTCAGTGTATGCGCTATTGTGTTATTTATTTATTGTACTTTTAGTGTGTGTGATGGGGGAGGTTTCCTGGCATGTTATATCCTCAATTATATCTCAAATATGTTTAAGTTTAGAAATAAAATAGTAATTGTATTGTAGTTTTTAGACACTGCTGATCTTTCACTTTCATGCATAGGATCATCAATTTTACATCCCTAATGCAAACTTTTCAATGACAAATAAAATGGTAAAAATGTTTTCTTTTTATACTTGATTCTGCCTTATGAATGTTGACATAACCATGCCTATTTATATCAAAGTTAAGCAATACTGCTAAATGTAGATAAATAGAAACAATTTACTTTAAGGCACTGTACTGTTCCTGTTCGTCTTCAGTTGTATGGCCTATGCTACTTTACATATAGTGGGCTCTTCTTATATTCCTAAATCCTGTCCATGACCACTATTTTCCATCTTGCTTCTGCCATTCCTGGGTGTGTGTGGAAATGTTCTGAAACTGTACAAGGCAAGATGGCTAAACACCACTTGTCACTCTCCATGACATCATTGTCCAGAAACCTCTGTGGGACTTAAATGGCCCTTAGGGCATCCAGGCATGGATAAGTTTATTGGTGCTTTCGTTCTTGCCCATCCTTAGCTTTAAGAATTTAGTTGACAGGGCTCTGGTAGGGTAGAAGGATTTCTGATAGGTGTTCAGTCTTCCATAGTTTTCCTGTCTTGAACGTTGAACAAAGCCTATGAAATAAACAATGACACATTAAAGATTGTTTTCAGGTGCTATGAAAATAGAAAGTGACTTCTCTCACTAGAACTTTAAACTCCTATTTAGATATTTTCTTGATTCTGGTGGTGGGTGACTCATGAGGAGGACTTTCCATAACTAAGAACACGGTTTTGATCAATTTTGAAACAAAAGAATTTGAATTCACTTTTCTTGACTTTTAAATGGAGTCAGAATTTTTCTCCCTCTTCAATTTCACAGCTGGAATTTTTAATAATTTTCTTATAAATGAGATTTATTCTGGTTTCAAAACACATCCAGAAATTTATGAGAAATAAAAACATGAATTTCCTGATATTTCAGTGACAAGGCTTTACATGAAACTTTCATTGTCATCTTTCTTGAACCAAGTGCAGGAAAACACAATCGTGAGGGGAATTTCATTTGCATGTTGCTGAACAGCTTGATGCCCTCAATTGGACTCTAGCAAAGTGCACAACGGGCCACCTGATATTTCATGGCAGACACTGAAATAGGAAATGGAAAAGAAAAAAGAATTTCATTCCACTTGTTATTTGGTTCAAGTTCACTTTGAAAAATATGAAATATTTCATTCAGTTTAATGTATGCAAATAAAGTCTATAGAGGATGACAGAAATCAAATGGCAAAGGCTATCCCAAATGCTGTAACTGAGAGTGAAGCCATTTTAGACCATTTTTGAGGGGGATACCACAACATATTGTTGAAGTGGTTGGAGACTGTATTGTAGACCTTCATAGATGTAGAGGAGATGAATGATTTAGTATTCAGATTAGAAGGAGAGTGAGTAATTTAGCCACACATTAGAGGGCTTTCATCTCTTCTAATTAATTTTATTTTTCTTTTTCATCCAAGTGGGAAAGGGAGTTTGTGACTACGTATTCTCTTCATAAATAAGTTTGTATACATAAATAAATTATCCAAATACTTCAGCCTTTAGAAGGCCTTTGGCTTGAAACACCGACATGATTGAAACAAAAGAAGAATGTTGACTGTTTTTTACTCTCTTCATTTGAATTATTGTCACAATGTTAGCTCATTTTTCTCTTTACATTTTTTATTGCATTTTAAATAGTAAAATAACAGATGTAGCTGGTCTTTGTAAACTGTGAAGTGTGTACAATTTTAGTTGCTATCATTAGGATTGTTATTCTGCCCCTACATAAGTTCTGTATTTCCAGTACAGATGAGTTATGTGTCTCAGTCATGAACATTCATTGACTATTCAATTTTGTTACTACTTTGTCTATACTTAGAGTTGTCCCTTCTTTTGTTTGTAGGTTTGTCTATCAATTGACAGACTTTTAACAATGCAGTCTCTGAATACCCCATTATCTAATGATCTAAAATTTGGCTGACTTTGAATCTCAGGAAGCAATTGAGTCCCATGATTTTCTGGCGAGATTTATGTTTTAAATTATGTTAAATAAAATTTTATTTATTAAAGAAACCTATGCACATAATAATAAATAATAAAAAGGATTTAAACAAAAAAATTTATATATGCTATATTATTCAATATAATACTGGTCCTTTATTTAGAGATTCTAATGATTTTCGCTTCTATTATTTACCTCTCTGTTTCAAATTATGCATATAATGATGATATTTCTCAATTTATTAGTTTTAGATGTTTATTAACTTCACTTTATAGTAGATAAGTATTTAGCTTTTTTGACCTCCCTGGTTTTTTTCACCTTCCCATTCTCACAGTGTTTGATTAAATCAATAGTCAATGTTTAAGTTGGTATAATTTTGTAGATATTCACTACTGAACCAAATAGCATATATATTATATAATATATAATAATGTATAATATGTGCAATTTTTTTCTTTTACATTTTTGTTTTCTAGATTTAATAGTTGACCTGTTCTGTGTTTGCTTAATATTCTATGAACATTGTGATTTACTTGCCCAAATGTGCCAACAGATGTTTAAAATATTACCAATATAATTTTTAAATGCTCAAATTCATCCAATACTTTATCAGTTCAATATTTTTCCTGCACATATGTTCTCAGACCCCTTGGTGCTCTTATTCCCAAAATGAATGCTTATTTACTAGGCCAGATCTCTCATCTTGGGTATCCCTTTTATTCATTTCCTGTGTTGGAGTTCAGGCAAATATCCACTAGAGGCAGGGCCAGATTCAGGGACAGCCAACTTAGGTAGAACCGTATGTCTTTTCCTCTTTCAAAAATGACTTTGTTTTGTTGAATTAGTCTCCTAATGCTTCTTATTAACTGGCACATAGAAATTAAACGTCTTAAATGAATATCTTAATTTCTTATTCTAGATTGTTTATATGCCTTCAGGTTGTCCCCAGAATTGTGAAGGCATTTCTACACTGTTGTCGTATCTTTGGTGGTGTTATTGCCAAATGTGATATCAATTTCATTCTTAATCATAATGTTCCTGTAAAGAAACTTCATTCTTTTAAAATATCTGCCTTGGAACCTTTATTTTATTCCCATTAGATTCTTGTAATGTATCCCAATCAAGGATTCTTGACAACCACTTGGAAATGTATCACTTGGAACTTTTCACTTAAAACTCAGGAATGAAAAAGGGCACTGAGCACATGCAATTTCATATCCTGTTGGATGGGAAGAGGGGGTGGTGACCATAGAGTAAAATGTCACTTATGGGTCTCTTGTGTCAGGAATTTCCTTGGCATGAAGGAAGCAGCTTACTATGTGGCAACACTAGCCTTAACTTGATTCAAGCCTTCTCATGGAACCAGGAGAAATATATTATCCTATGTCTAGCATGTCTTTCTTTCAATACCATTCTACTAATGCATTTTTTCCAAATATTCCAACTCATCATAAACCAATAATAAGCATTTGCTTCAATGAACAACCTACAGTGCTCCATTCTTACTGTATTTTGATGTTAGCATAAGAACATAGCAAAGGATCAAGAATAAGTGTGGTATCAGAAGGACTTGTGTCTTGAGTCCTGGCTTACCACTTACTAGCAAAGAAACTTTGGGTAAATTATAAACTAAGCCTATAAAAAAAGTTTTCAAAATTGTATTCATTTTGGAATTGCCTAGTTTAAAAATATATACTAATAATTAGTATGCATTCCAGGTCAAATAAATCTTAACCTCTGGAGTTGGAGTCTGGCCTCACAGAGCTCCCTTTATTCTCCTAACGTTCAGCAGGGGTTGAGAACTGTTGCCTCTAAGCCTCATTTTCTCCTTCTTTAAAATGGATGTAACAATAGCACCAGTACTGTGGGTTATTTTAAGAATTAAGTGAAGAAAATGCATGTAAAGAACATAGCATTATGCCTGGAACATTATAAATAATTCATACCTCCCACTTCCTGGCTGAACTATAAATAGAATTAAAGAAAAGATTGTATCCTTCTTGTTCACTGTTTCATATGTGGCACATAGAAAGGACTTTTTGTGATTTCAGTGAATCACCTGCACTGTCTTTGAAAAGGGGAGAGAGACATTGACTTTGTAGTATTGACTTTTGCTCAGCCGCAGAGACTCTTATAAAAGAAACCACAACAAAAATTTTTTGACGAGGCTCTTCTGTAGAATCATTTTTTCCAAAACAGTTAGTCCTAGTTTTTCTCTCTTTCAGGCTGATACACTACCTCATCCTAACATATACTTGTGTCTGTCATCCATTGCACCTTTAGAGCTTTCTTTTTAATATTTTCCCCTCCTTTCCTTTCTCCCTCCCTCCCTCTTGCCCTTCTCATCTTCCCTTCCTTCTTTTCTTTTTCTCCTCCCCCCTTATTTCCTCTCCTCTCTCTCCCTTTCCACTCTCATCCCCTCACCCCACATCTCTATTTCTATCTCTATCATGGAAAAATCTCTCTTAAAACGTTTAGCTTCAGGATAAATTGCTCATCTCTCGACCTTGCCTGGCAGCATCCTGTCTCCTCTGCTCACCTACCATAGGCAGTGATTGTGAATTTGTCTTCTGAGTAACAATACCCCCCTTCTGCATACTTCATAACAGTAATTGACTACTCAGCCTTGCAAATGACAAAAAAAATACAGACTGTAGCTCCAGCATCCGCATTGTTTTTTTTCCGTAGAACCAATTTTAATACATTCATTAAATAGTTTTTATGCATTCATTCCATGAATATATTTTGCTCATTATCATGTGTCAGGACTTCTATTGATACTAAACAGAACAGACTATACCTGGCATCAGAGAAGGGCACAAGCTTATGGAAAGTTCAACAAATAAGCAGATTATTATTGTATAGCATGATACATGCTGCAGGGGAAATATTAAGTGCCCTTCTCATACACTAAGGCATGCACATGGCAAGGGTCTTCACGCAGTCCTGGCTACATGGGAGGCAGGACCAGGGGTCATGCCCTCTGAGTTGTGTTTTAAAGAAGGATGGTAGGTGTCAGCTTTGTGAGGAGTAAGGGGTAAGGGGGCCGAGATATGGCTAGGTATTCTAGAGTGTGAGGATACTGGTGAGAAATGAGGCTGCAGAAGTTAGGGTAAGTCAGGTGTTAGGGAGCTTGGGCTTTACCCTTTCACAAGGTAACCCTTCAAAATTGCTTCAGTAATTTAGATAATGCTTTATGGAATATCCTTGAAAAATCAGAGCTCCCTGTCAGTGTGAGAGAAAGTAAGAAGGGCAGCTGAAAACATGCAAGGAAAAGGCAGAGAAATAGGTACAATATGATATATTTTTTAAGCCAACCAAATAATCACACTTTAATATTAATTATAATTGTGAAAATTACTGAGTACCTACTATATGTCAGGTATTTTTCTAAGAGCTGTACACATAGTAACCACCATATACGGTAGATTCTATTACGGTTAACTGCTCAGATGTGGAGGCCATGCCACCTGAGGTCAAAGCTCCACTCCACCACTTATTTACTGTGTGACTTTGGACAAATCACTTGTTACACATAAATACACTCATATATTTGATAGTTTTGTGTGGCAGTTCAGGGTTTCTTCAACCCATACCTCCCTCTTTTTTTCAGTGGATTTTAATAAGATAGTGAAAAGAAGTAGTAACTAATAGCAAGAGAAATGGATGATCAAATCTGAGTGAAGTCAAACCCAATAGCTCCATCAAAGAAACAAATATCCAACAAAAAAATAGATGAAATGAATTGCCTGCAAACAGGAACTTTGAAATCTGTAACAGGTTAAGCAGTGGAATGGCATAGGATGGAGGGGATCTGAATAGGCAGATTCCCTGATGCTCTCTGGGGGAAGGGGGACTTCATTTGGATTGTAAAGCAACTTCATAGAAAATGCATGTGTCTCTTTGGAATCCCATTTTTATTGCTTCTCCACAGCTTGACCTTGGGCAGATGACTAAACCTCTTTGCCTCAGTTTCCTAGGTAAATAACAGGATTAAATTCACAAGATGCTGTGAAGATTAAATGAGTTAATAAATGTAAAATACTTAAGTAGTGCTGGTACACGATACACCGTATGTGTTTATTATTATTATTATTATAACGTCCTCTGGATTTCATATGTTGTCATGTTTGTTTAATAGTAGGTTGCATATAATTCTTATCTTAAGCTTTTAAAACTGGAGGACCATAGGCAAGAGTTACTGTCTTGGCTTGCTGACCTGTGCCTATTGTCTGCCTTGCTAGAATTAAAGTATACTTTTAATGAAGGTCAGGGAGAGCTTCTAAACTCTTTGTGAATAGTACTCAGGAGAGGGAGTCTGCCAGAACAAGTAGCAATTGCAGTGGACATCCCTTCTCTGTGTAAGATGATGGTCATTTCCAGCAGACCCACTTGCTGAGAATAACATCAAAAATGGATGTTTCCCACACAGCACAGGAACTTAGGTTCATAGTGTTAGAAATGAGTCCCATGCCAAAATATTGGAGAAACACTGCTGATGGAAGATGATTCATGTATCCCTCTTATCTAATATGAAATGAATGGTTGTGGTTTTTGTTTTTTCCTGCGGAAGGAAAGATCTCTGAGTGATTATTAGTATGACATGGCAGAAAGTTCAGACTTTTTTCAGATGGTTGAGAGGTGTGCTTGGGAAGGAGAATTCTGGGCTGCACACTGAACACCCCTGGGGAAAGGTGAAAGAATAAAACACCTTAGAGATTGAGATACACAGCTGGGTAATGCAGAGATAGGTCCTTTAAGTTGGAACATAGGGTGAGAGCTGGGAAGGCTTTTGCACCTGTGCTTGACTGGTTGCTGAATTTAGAACAAGTTTTCTGCAGGATAGAAATTTCTGTGGAAGCATAAGTTTTTCAGCACCCAGCAGAGAAAGGATAAAAGAACTTGAGGTTTTAGGAGATTAGATTTTTTTTCCCCAGTATTGTGGCCTGTACTGGAAATACGTGACATTAAAACCAAAGATCAAACACATGCTTACATGAGCAGCTTAGGGCCAGGGAAATGGCAGTCAACTTCAACTAACAAAAAGGCCTGATTTTATTCAAATTTCAGTGTAGGAGAAGAAAGTTAAGGAAAATCAACATAAAATACAACAAAATAAAAAATGAGATTGGATGGCTGGGATGAGGTCTCTGACCCACGTTCTCGTCTTCATGTATAGGGGAGAGTTAGACATTAAGTGTTGATGTGACACAATTGCAGCCCTGGTAAAGACAGTGGGGATTAGAAAATTAGGAGTTTCAAACTGAGATAGAATTGGGTGAAGCTCTGTAGGACCCAGAATGTTACCACTGGTTTTGACTACTTTCTTCTGATATAGACAAAATGAGTGTGTGCTCTGAGTCCATCCAACCAAGAAATCCCTTCTTATTGTTGAAAAAAAAAAATGTGAACATCCACAGAGTGATGATGCTGGGAAATTAGCAAAAGCTCCAGACCAAAGCCACTGGAACGCTAGGGAATGTGGCTAAAACTGAGTTTGAGCTGTGTCATAGAAGTTTCAGGCACTTTGAAGAGGCTGGTGAAGGCTCAGTAAAAATGTATGAGCAGAAATTATGGGATATTAATTCAAATTGGAACTGGATAATAAATAGACAGTTTCTATCACTTTTAGCCACAGGAGTGACATTTGATCTATGACCCTGTACAAAAATTTACAAAGCTGCAGTTTTTTATACTGACTACAAGCAGATTCCAATAATCTGGGGAATAGTGTGCTAAAACTTGATTTTGGCAGAAGGGACTGTGGAGGTGACCCAATGATCCCACTTCTGCAAATGTGTGTCAGAATTGAAAGCCATGATTGAGTTAACATTCTATTTGAGATCAACTAAAATTTGTTTTTCATGCTGCATATAATCGTTGCCCATAGGATGGGTAATAATGTTTTTCCGTATTTGCTAAAAGAGCCCTGTGAAAAACTCCAAGAAGCGCTCAAGTTTTCTGAGACATTTAAGGCATATTCGATTTTGATAATTCCAGAGCCCCTAAGTGTTTTAAAAAGGGTTATTATAATATAGGAGCATTTTTCTGTCTTTATAAGTGAGACATGATCTGCTTAAAAGGGAAATCATGCTTAATAGTGTAAAAATAACCCAGAACTTTTGAGAGTGCTGTAGAATGATTGCTTTCCTTGAGATCAATTTTTCTAAAGAGAACATAATAAGGAACTTTTAATTAATGCCATTAGCTTGTAGCCTCGCAGGTATTATGGGTCACTGAATGTAGGAATACGTAATAAATCTTGTAATATTGGAATGTATGTGGATAAAAGAACACTGAGAAAACAGATGAAGAGTGATCCGTACAGTCTGAGATTTAAAGAGGAGGTGTAACCAGATAGCCAGCGTAGGAGAAGAGGCTCTCTTCAGAACCCCATACACATGTATAGAACTAAATGCAGAGTAAGCTTCTCAAAATTAAAATGCACAAAACTGAATTCTTGATATTACCGCCCAATATGGTTTCTCTCATATCTTCTTCATATCTGTAAATGGCAACTCTGTCTTATTTGCTCAGGACAAAACTTTAGATTGAATCTTGACTTCTTCGTTTTCTTTATCACCCCATTTCATTAGCAAAACTTACTGAATCTCTCTTCAAACTTTACCCAGACTTGGACTTCTTGCCGTCTATAATGCCCCCTGGTCCATGCCAGGACCATCTTATGCCTGACTTTTTTCAGTAACTTTCTGTATGGTCTCCCTTGTTCCATCCTTGTTTCCAGTGGTATTCATTAGGATCTTTTGCTAATGTCACCTCTCTCACATTGGCCATTTAGTAGGAATTTACTTTTCTCCCCACTTAAACTCACATTTTGGTCATGTGACTTACTTGCCAGTGAAATGTATGAATATTGATATGTATCCTTTCTGGGCAATAGCCTTAAGAACCAGTGTGACTGATAGAGCTGACATAATTCACTCACTAGGGTTCATATGACAAGCTCCACTCCACTTCACATTCTGAGTAGATATGTAGGATAAGAGAAAGATAAATTTTGTTGCTTTAAGCCACTCAGACTTTCAGGTTGGCAACCAGATTAATGTTGCCTATCCTGACGGATAAAGAAATTTTTCCAGAAGGTACCAGAAACACAAGAACAAAACCCAAAAATATTTGGCATTAGTTATGGACATGGGTAGAGGTGTCAAGGAAATATTATTAGACAGATGCTGATTTGTGCTATGTAGTGGTAAAATTCTAACCTGTGGTAACATGGAAAGTGAATATTGAACCCAGTGGGTTTGTAGCTTCTCACAAAAGAATAAGCAAACAACATTAGTAACTTGAGTTTCTCACTTTTGACTTCATTTTGACATGTTACAACAGGAAAGAGATAAAAGAATTGGTTGACTTACAAGAAGGAATGAAAGGGATTAAAGACAGCTCAGAAATGTGGAGACTTGCAGAATAAAGACCCAACTGGTTTCCATTTCCGTGCAGTAAAATAAAACTGTGAAGGCCTTTAAAAAACAAATACTAATTAAAATCCAGCACAGCAGCAGTAAAGGCCAAAACAAAAATGTGACCATCAGACACATTTTTAAATCTCTGAATGAGTTTATTCACACAGTAAATCTTTTCAGTTGAACCAGGAGACCTAGAGAAAAATACTAGGAATATGCTTCTCCCAGGGTATCTGTTAAGATTATACACACAAGTCCAGAGAGAAGGGCACATCTGCAAAAGAACTGTGAGTGAGATGACTGGCACACAGAGCTGACTGACTGAAAATAAATAGGAATGAAATGACTATCTTTGAGAGAATTGCACTGTCAGAGAACTACCAGCCTGTGAAACTGTGACTATTAAAGACTTAGAATAGTTCCTGGGTCTCAAACCTTCTAAGGGTAGAGAAAACTTAGAAAGCTGCTCAGGTCTCAATGAAGGCACATTTTCTTATACCTTCTTCAGAAGTATCCAATGAGGATAGTGTATAAAGGTCAGAGCCAAGGGCCCCTGAGAACTATAGGCTGGAGAATACTATCAGGGAGAAAGGCCTCACAATGGCTGTTCAATGGAAGTGTGGCATTTCCATGGTTCAGTGGCTTCTAGGTGCCCCTCTCCTCCCCTCCCTCCATCCTTCCCCTTCCTAAATAGGAATGTTTATTCCAGTCATTCCATTCCTCTTCTGTGAATCCAACAGGTATAGGGTAGTGAGGGTATATCACATTACTTTTTTCGTTTCTTTCTTGTTTTTTGTATTTCTTAGCTCTGTAGATGAGAAGTGGCACATCTAGGTTTATATAGATACGCACATTAGATTTTGTGCTTTGTAATCTGATAATCATATTGGACAGGACTTTTGAGTTTTCCCTCTTAGGAAGAGAATGAGGGTATTTTGCATGTGGGGAAGGGAGTGAATAAAATATTTGTGACCAAAAGGGAAGAATGTTGGTGAGCCAAGGTATTCCAAAAAATCCGTTCTCTTGCTTTGAACAAATTTTAATGTTGGAATTCTTTACTCAGGAATGTAGTCAGGGTTACGTGATTTGCATGGTTCAGTGAAATGTGAGCAGAAGTGATAGTGTCACTCAGGGGCAGAAGGTTAAAGAGCCAATGCATGTTTGTCATATCTCGTCTTTAAACTCTGGTTATGGAAGCAAGTCCATTGGTTTGGTTTTCTGAGTAACTGTAATGGTCTTTATCCCCTTTTTGATGAACAGTATATATGTAGAACAAATAATAGCTTTCTGGTTGTAAATCACTGAGGTTTACAGATGTTTATCACTGCAGCATGACTCAGCCTATCCTATTTACTATAAACCCAAATTCTACCCTCAAGGCAGAATTCAGAAAAATCATTTTAAAACATATCATACCATTCGAGTTCCAACTCTTTTGAGTTCCATGCTAGAATATAGTCATGACCCACATTCTGCCCCCTTCACTTCCCACATCAAGTTCCATATGGTACAGGGAAGGACCTCTTGGGTATTTATATGGATACTTTCACCTGAACACCCAAACTCTGTATTCAAACCCTATAAACCTCTTGGGTCTTAAAGGGACCCCTTGGCTATCCCTTGGGCTTAGGGATACACATACATCCTTGGCATGAAAGATTCAGGGGAGAGGCCAGAACAGGTCCCTAGAAACAAGGTTTGGGCCGTTTGTGCAAATAATTCTGAGACCTTCGGTATGCATGGTCTAGAAATGGGGAATGCATTCTTGGGGTGTATACATCCCTTGACTTTGCAACTCTTTTTCCTGTGGAGTTCGGGGGTGCAGAGTTGGTCAGAGGAAGTCCAAAATAAGACTTTCGATACAGCAAGGCCCAGACAGTGACCTCTGTTGCTCAAGTCTAAGGGCAATATCATACTAGTAAGGTTGATATCTAGAGGCACCTTCACAGGATGTATCAACAAGAGCTGGTGTTTTATAACCCCAAATCCCTACTGATCAGAGAGCTCAACGGGAGTATTCAGGACTGTAGACAGTAGTGGAAAACAAAAATTGAAACTTCCAGAGGGTAGCACAAGCTTTAACTAAAGACAAGTAATTCTTTTTTAGGAGAAGTAGAACATTTAACTCATTAATGGAGTATTTTATGAAGTAATTTGGAGCCTCATAAATGTGCAGTTAAAGCAATTGGTGCACATTTAGAGAGTATTCCATGCATAATGACTATGGATATTTGATTTTGGAATTGAAGCTGTCATTAAATAGGGTGTGGTTTTTCTGGTCCATGATGGCAGTACATGGCCAGAAAAGAGTGTTAGTTGTACAGGAACTATTCAGTGCAAAACAGCGCATACCATGGTTTTCTCTCTACATACGATATAGATGTGCCTGTAAAACTCTGGAATTAATATGTTTTAATTTTTCTTCATTAAACCAGATCTTCTGATGCTGGATAATTTACTGGTGTTAGAAAAAATCAAATCATTGCATTCTCTGTATGCCTGACATCCTCCAGAGTAGCTTGGCTGTTATGGGAAAATTGTTCTTTTTTAAAGATATAGTCTGACCCAGGAGGAGATGTTGATCACTGATTGCTCCAGGAAACATTTAAAGATGCTTTAGACTATTCCCAGTCATACTCAAGGGATCCCCCAATGCAAACTATCCCAAAACTTTTTTAAACATACAAGGAATTCTTTTCTCAAAAAACAAAACAAAACAAAACAAAAAGAAAAAGACAGTGAAATTATTGGTTTTCTTAGTCTAGTTATTCTCAAATTTTGGACCTCAGGACCCCATTATACTCTTGAAAATTATTGAGGACTCCAAAGGGATTTGTTTGTGTGATTTATAACTTATATTTATTTATATTAACCATATGAAAAATTAAAATTGATAATTTAAAATAGATATTTTAATATTTATTTAAATAACTAACACATATGCTAACAGATTCTTTTATAAAATATAACTATATTTTTTAAAAGTAGAAACTGGCGTTGTTTTGCATTTTTTCTATTGGTTTTAACGTTTGGCTTAAGAAAAAATAGTTGGGTTTTCAGATCTGTTGTTGCATTCATTCTGCTGCATACTACATTATGTAGCCCCTGAAAAATGCCACTGTGAAAGCATGGAAGTAAAATAGCAAATAACCTCTTAGTATTTTTATAAAAAATAGTTTTGATTTTGTGGCCCCATGAAGCGTTCTCCAAGAGTCTCAGAGGTCCCCAGACCACATTCAGAGAATCACTCTCCTAGTTTTTATGCATTTAATGCCTCTAAGTCCCGCACTGTCCAATAAGGTGACTAAGAGCCATGTGTGGCTCTTTAAATGCAAATTGATTAAAATTAAATTGTTAAAAATTCAGTTCTTTTTTCTCATTAGTCACCTTTCAAGTGTCCAGTAGCCACATGTGGTTAGTAGCTACTCTGTTGGGCAGCACAAAGTTTGAACATTTCCACCATCACTGAAAGTTAAGTTGGATAGTACTGCTCAACTCTATTTTTCCTGTTTTTTCTTTTTTTTCTCTTTTTTTGTTTCCCACTTAGGAGGGAGTCTTAGCTGTTGATTGTCCTCACACTGGAATAAACAAGAGTGCAGATGTGAAATTCTCATTGTTCCCTGCCCTGAGGAACAACATCTAAACAGAATATGGGCAGGCAATACTTGCTGCATAGTAGGAAATGCAATGTTCAGAAATGGTGCTAAGAGCTACCCAGGGTTGGGGACTGCTCACCACCCTTGGATTGACCTAAACGAGGAGGCACCCATGTTTAGTGCTGTTCAAGTTACTGTACTTAGGTTTCTTGGCAGTTACACTAAAGAGTTTATACTGATTATAGACTTTTATAAGTGGAAAGTCAGGAAAATGATTGTCCATAAGATTGCCATTTTTTCCCCACATTGAAGTAAAAAACAGACATTGGTTGTTTTCTCAGGAAAGGCTTAAAACATGAGCTCTTGCTAATATATTTGACACTGTTTCTCTTCTTTGGATGCCTTGCTTCTGAAGCTCTAATAATTTAGTTGTACAAACATATATTACTCTTCAAATGCTTCCAAAAATAATTTATGTTGGAAATATTTTCTTGTAATCTTATTTCTTTCATTATGTTGTACCGTCAGAATGTATTGTGGTTGATTTTGTCTCTGGGTTCTCTGCGTCTCTGTTAGACTGTAAAACCTGAGAGAGTAGGAACCTAGCACAGAGCTTGGTGCATAGCAGCCCCTCTGCATGTTGCTTGACTGATAGACCTAGGCCTCTTAAGGCAATAGCTAAGGCTGGCCCCACTGTTTCTGATTTGTGGGCTCATCATTCATTTTGGTTTTCCTGGCCCTCCTTTCTACATACATAAATACTCAGTTCAGGATCTCTTGCTCACCCCTTCCCCACATGAATCTTAGATACTTTGAAAATTATTGAGGACCTGATAAATAGTGATTTGGGGTGTTTCAGAACATAAAGCTCTAACTTTTAGCTACATCCACTTGGGCAATTCACTCGCATTATCTGCACCTAATTCCTTCTCTTTACTTGGATCTAAATCCAGCTAGAAAATGTTATCATCTCTTAATCTCTTTCGCATTATTATATTTTTCACACCCCATAATAATTTCCAAGTTTATCATACTTGCTATTTTCACAGGAAAAAATCTTCAGACCTAAATAACTGTTTCTGATTGATTAATTAGCATGCATTTATTTTCATGATATGTATGGTGCTATTACATCTATTAATGAAGATGTGCCACATCACAACAATGTGTTTTGTTTTCAAAGACTCAATACCAGAAGTAGAAGTAATCTGGAAAGCAAGAAAATAGGTATCATCAATTTAGAAAGAGGTAGAAGAAAGTTTAAAAATCACATTATTTTAAAAAGATCTTTGTCTAGAAGAGGAGAGGGCAAGTTTCCTACAGCTTGGCCAGGCAAAACAGAAAAGTGTGAAAGTCATGACAGGATCTGCATGACACACCTGTGTGAGGTAGACAGCATATGGAATATCCTGGCTGTTGAAGAGGTTGTAACTTAGGTCTTTCAGCAGCTGTGGCAGCCAGAATGGTCTTTCTGAAGCTCAGGCTAAACTATTTCCTGGTATGTGTCTTTTGGCTGGAAAATACCTTGGAATGACCCATTTTAATATCTTCCCATGGTTGACAGGAATGCTTTAAAGGATTCTATCAGACTTTCCACTCAGGGATGAAACATTTGAAGTGCACTGTCTTGTTTAGGTAATACATTGGCAGCAACTATTTTATTTAAAAGAAAAATCCACCAATTAACAAGTGAACATGACAGATAGAGTGACAGAATTTCTCTGTGTTCAAAAGAGGTAGCTAAAGAAAAGGGAACACTGGGTATCTGAAGAGGAAAAATCACCCCTGGGAAAGAACAAAAGAGCCCCCTGAGAATGCAAAAGGCTCACAAATAGGTCTGTCAGATTCTTTTAGACTTTGATGAAAGACACAGGGCTTGATATTAGGATGACTCTGGGCCAAAGCCATTCTTCACCTTAGATGAATTTTAAGCCCAGCTAAAGAGAGAGATTACTACAAAAGGAAAAATGAGCCAAGATTTGGAGAAATCAGTGCAATGAAGAGTAATTTTGCTTGCTCCATAATTTGCTTAGGATAAGACTTGCCCATCTCCAAACCAGTTTGAAAACAACAAAAACCAGGCATTGAGACATTTTTGTATTTTACGTCTGTATAGGCATGCTATTGAATGCCAATACATCTTAGCAAGACCACCATGGATGTTCATGTATTTGTTTTCAGAAGATTTGTCCCAAAATTTTAATGCAATTTAACAAACATTCACTGTGTGTCTTCTGTGTACAGCAATATGGAGGTGCTATGGGCTAGGCAGTAATAAAAGACAAAGAACTTGCCTTCATAGTTGTAGTTAAGTAGGGCAGCTATGATATAGAGACAATGTGCATGTATTTAAGTGGGCAACATTTTTATACCTAGAGCTGTACATTTTTATAATCAGTAGACTCCTAAACATACAATTCATGAAATATAAGTACTGTAAATTAATGATTTAGTCTCTCTTACCACCTTAATATTTCAGAAAACATACAATATTATTAAGCATTTTCTTGATGATTACCTACTTTTAATTAAAACAGTGATGAAAAGAGTTATTGTTTTGGGTTTTAGGGATTTTTTAACACTTTTTCTGTGATGAATAGAGAAATTTTATAATAACATTGATTTCTTGAACACCCAACCTGTGGTAGGAACTTCCAAAATACCTCATTGATTCTTTTCTGCTAGTATTCACAACATTGTATATTCTCTACCAACGTTGAATAGTACTGGCCTGAGTGAGTAATGGAATATGGAAAGAGTGAAAGAGTGTGACTTCTGAGGCTTGGTCAAAATAACCATTGTAGCTTTTGCCCTGCTCTCTCTTGGACCACTGGCTCTAGAGAAAGCCAGTTGCTATTTTGTGAAAATCCTCAGACAGTCCACCAGAAAGGTCCACCTGGTAGTAACTAATGCCTCTTGAGGACGGCTGGCATCAACTTACCAGCCATTTTAGTGCTCTATCTTGGAAATGGATCCTCCAGCCCCAATCAAGCCTTCACATTAGTGGTCCAGGCTAATATCTTGACTACAACCTGTTAAAAACAAGACAACAGGCCCCAAATGGAGTCACTTATGCTTAAGCCCCATGTCATGAAACTGAGACTTAATTACAGTTTTGGGTGTCCCAGAAATAGAATCTTAAACCAGTCAATCAGGAATCACCTGATCAGCATTAGTTAGGTCACCTGCCTGAAAGGCCCCTGCAGTCCCCTAAAGGAAAGCAACCTTGCTCTAACCAACCTGATTTTTTGCAGGTATAACTTCCTGTGCCTGCTCCCTTCTGCCTATAAAAGTCTTTCATAGCTCCTTGGAGCTCCTTTCCATCTGCTAGATTGGATGCTGCCCAATTCAAAATGATTTTTTGCTCAAATAAAATCTTAAAATTTTCAATATGCCTCAGTTTATCTTTTGACAGTTCTGGGGTCAGAGGAGAGAACCACAGGCCTCGGATGACCCCCAGGAGCAGGGAGTAACCAAGTATATGTACCTCTTGAACCCCTTGAGCTCACTGTTGTTTTTTTACTGCCTCTGGAGGTTGTGAGTTAAATCTCTCTAGCATCCTAGCTTTTGCATTATGAGATTTCAGGCTTTATTTGAGCATTTCTTTATCAGGATGGGGTCTGGAAGTCAGCTAGAGTCAGACTGGGTCCAACATAGAAACTGGACTGTGTTTGGAGTTGGACTGGGTCCAACTTGGAAACCAGATTGGGACTGGAAAAGGACTAAGTCTAAAGTCAGACTGGGTTCGACTTAGAAACCAATCTGGGTCTGGGGTTGAACTGAATCCAATTTAGAAACTGGACAGGATCCAGGGTTGGTCTGGGTCTGACTTAAACTGGACTGTATCTAGTGTGAAGCCTCAGGTGAAGAAAATTTTATAAAGGCTAAACAAGCAGGTTAACCATATCAACGATAAACTTGAATTACAATGGCCACAGTGAACAACTTTTAACCTAGATAAGCTTATGCATTTACAAAGTGCCCTAGAGAAAAAGGGGTCTAAGCCAGGCACATAGGGGGGAAATTATCTTTTCTTTCCTGCAGTTTCTGGTGATCAGAATGAGGCCTACTGGGACACCCCATTCTCTCTGGAGCCTGCAAATGGGATCCTGGGAAAACTGGGCAAAGGGTGAGAATTCTTAACAAAAGTCAGTTTTCCAGACTTGAGTTTTCCAAACCTGTGGTTCCTGGCCTGAGAGGAAGGTAAAATTTTATGTTATCCTTTCTTTTCTGAAGTCAGAGTGGTTAGCAAAGAAACAAACAAAAACAAACAAAAAAAAATTTGTAAGGATTAGATCTTTGAATTGTGACTTGTGAATTTGCTTTTGGTGCCCATTGGTTGTCAATCCTTTCTCTCCCAGGGACAACAGTTGCCTTCTTATTTGTGTTATTTTGTGTCCTGAGAACTTGGCTTGGCAACTGGCAGTTTGGGGGCCCCCAATATATAGGCAGACAGAAATGTAGATTGCGCTCCATGTGCAGCTGAGGTCCTACTGGAGACTCAGCTCTCAGGAGAACTGTCCCAAGTCATTCTTTATTTTGATTATCTTTGGGATTGACTCTGGATCTTGGGCGGGTAGTATCCTATATATCCTTTTCGGGGATGACTCTTGCATCTAAATGTTGTTTAATGCTGTCCGGAATATTTACTGTTTGTCCCAGCTGAAAACCTGACAAGATATTTGTAAGGTGTTTTTTTTTTGTTTGTTTTTCTTTTTCTTTTTCTTTTTAGTAGCTGTATGGTCAGAAGTTGTCTAAATTGGAAGCTAGTATTTAGAACCCAACAGGAACATTTTTTAGGCCTTCTCCCCTGAGCTAAAATGAAACTATGTACCCAGAGGGAAAGAGAAACATTCTGAAGCCTTTGTGGAAGGATTTACTGAAACATTCCAATGATCCACAGCTTTAAATCTATAACATAGGAATCTTTTGATTTCTGTATTAGTTGAAGATCTTCTCCCTGATATGAAGATTCAAATTGAGGATAATGTAGCTGGATGAGTGTGTCGGCCTCTTGACATCATTCAGGTTGCCACCTAATTTTTTGTGGAATTAGAAACAACTGTACCTCTCTTACAAATGGGGTCTTTACAGGAACAGAAATGTGGCCCTAGAATCAATTCATAGCCCACCTATCCTTTTTTACTGATCCTCAAACATCCCCTATTCATCTCAAAAAGCTCCTTTCTCTCTGGTAGATTGAACGCTCCCCAATTTGAATCAATTTTTGCTCAAATGAACTCTAAAAATTGTTCATATTTTACCTTTTAACAAAACTTGTAAGAGAAACTGTGCCAGAACCGTGTAGCTAAGCGATTCCAGAATTCCTGTCCCAGAGAAACTGTATAATGAGAAAGGTTTATTGTTGTTTTAAGTGCCTAATTTGGGGGTAATTTTTATGCAGCAGTAGATAACTTTAACCATTCTTTTACATCCCCAAACCAAAGTAAGCTTTGATTTCTACCTCAAGTGAAACACTGGTTGCTTTAGAATATCTGCTTTTTTCTCTATGCATTCAAATCAGGCAGAAGTATGGTGCTGCAAATATTCAGTCTTTTCCTTTGGCTCAGCAGTGGCAAATGGACCTTCTTGACAACTATTTCAACCTTTTTAGTTGGCTAGCAAAAGTGTTACTGTCAACTGTAATATTTTTTCCCAAATACTACTTTCAAAGGGCTGATGGTTAAACTAACATTAATTCATTATAAAACTCATACACTTATCTCTTACATAATTAAGCTTCTTAGACTCAATGAAATACATTTTCTTTTTATCTAGTCTTTGCTCAAAACATATGCATGATAAAATAATACATATCCTTGATTATTAAAAAATGAAAGTTTTGAAAGGGTATATCTTACCATAATAAAAAACATCAAAAACAATTTAACGTTGACTTTAAACAAATAGGCTGCCAGGTATTCCTCCAGAAAAGATGGGTTTATTTGGGATCTGCAGAGAATTATAAGTTGAGGTCTGCAACCATGGTGAGCCACATGAGAGTTCCCCCATGGCAAGCGGAAAGAATACTTTTAATTATTTTATTTTATTTTATTTTATTTTTGGCTGTGTTGGGTCTTCGTTTCTGTGTGAGGGCTTTCTCTAGTTGCGGCAAGTGGGGGCCCCTCTTCATCGCGGTGTGTGGGCCTCTCACTATCGCGGCCTCTCTTGTTGTGGAGCACAGGCTCCAGACCCGCAGGCTCAGTAGTTGTGGCTCACAGGCCTGGTTGCTCCGCGGCATGTGGGATCTTCCCGGACCAGGGCTCGAACCGGTGTGCCCTGCATTGGCAGGCAGACTCTCAACCACTGCGCCACCAAGGAAGCCCAAGAATACTTCTTTAAAGAGGAAAAGGAAGTTGGGAGAGCTGTAGGAAACAAAGAGCCCATGGCTTTTCATTGGCTGTGTCCTTGTCAGGAAAGAAGGGTTTTTCTTTTTCCTGTTGGTTTATGTGATAGTCACACCACGTGAGAGCTCTCCCTTCTGGTCTCCCAACTCTCTTTAATTGAGGTTTCTGTTTATTAATTTTTTACATTAGCCACACGTAAATGTACTTTTAATATGGCAGAATATATTGTGTTTGAAGAAAATATGTGAACATATTTTATTTTCAAAGGGTCTGTGCTGCCTTCTGTAGAGAATGTTTTCTGTATTCCAAATGTCATAATACAATTGAGATGAACCACAGCATTTTTATATTCTCATAAGTTTATCCTAATACGACCTTCCAAAGCTTGACTACTTCCAATCAAATCTCCTACTTTGCAACATGTCTGTAAGCCAAAATATAAATTTATATTCAACCTATAAATATATTAATTCTTTCAAATTCAAATATTGGTCACTTACTATTTCTTATGTATAAAATATCTAATTAATTATTACTTTATAATCGTTGAAAACATTTTTTTGTATGTAGTTTTATCTTACTCATCTCTGTTGTGTGTTCCCAAAGGCTGAGGAGATTTTGAAATTTTACTCTCTACTCTGAGCTGATTTAAGTGCTTGGAAATGGCAAGGTTTTTTTTTTTTTTTTTTTTTTAATGATTTTTTTAAAAAATAATTCTTTATTTTTTAAATTTTTGGCTGTGTTGGGTCTTCGTTTCTGTGCGAGGGCTTTCTCCAGTTGCGGCAAGCGGGGGCCACTCTTCATCGCGGTGCGCGGGCCTCTCATTATCACGGCCTCTCTTGTTGCGGAGCACAGGCTCCAGACGCGCAGGCTCAGTAGTTGTGGCTCATGGGCCTAGTTGCTCCGCGGCATGTGGAATCTTCCCAGACCAGGGCTCGAACCCGTGTCCCCTGCATTGGCAGGCAGATTCTCAACCACTGCGCCACCAGGGAAGCCCCAATGGCAAGGTATTTTTAATTTACAATACGCCAAATTAATTTTTAATATTTTCTTCCCCTCAATATATTTTAATAAATTCAGTACATTTTAATGGGTATAAACATCAGTTACGATTTCAACAATAATAAAAGTACATTATATGAAGCAGTAGTAAAGATTTGACAAATAAAATTAAATAACTGCACAAATATATTTTACTAGTTTGTGGCTGCAAGTGCTAAGTCAAATAAAAAACTAAGGCAGTTACCTGCAGATTTTGCCAAGAAGCCCCCTTAGAATATTCATTTGTTGAAGATAGCATTACTTTTATATTCAAATTTTCCAGATGCTTGCCTAATACCTTCACTTTAGTTTGCATGTGTAGATATGGACTTATTCTTAATGTTGGATGATAAAAACATAATTAAGTTCCACTGAAGCTAATGAACTGAGAGTGTAATGCTCTATTATTCTCAAAAAAGTCCAGTTATGCACATTGTGCTCCAGACCAAAATATATATCTTGCAGTTCAAATTGCCATATGCTCAGAATTTTACCACAAGTGAGCACAGTAACACCAGCTGCTGTTGTCCTAAATAATGATATCATGTAACAAGAGACGATTTCTTTTGAAAATGAATATATATCACTCTTTCAGATTAGAAACAAGGACATTTGGAAAAAAAATGACTACAGGAAGAAGTAAACTGTAAACATTTTGTTAACACTGTTCCAATATGTATTCAATACTTATCTAAGTTTAGAAAAGCAGTGGCTCTCTGGCTTTTGTTTATGGGTTGGTTGCTGTAGCTTTCAAAAATTACTTTTACTTTCTTTAAATTTCTTCCTTTTTTTTTTTTAACATCTTTATTGGAGTATAATTGCTTTACAATGGTGTGTTAGTTTCTGCTTTATAACAAAGTGAATCAGTTATACATATACATATGTTCCCATATCTCTTCCCTCTTGCATCTCCCTCCCTCCCACCCTCCCTATCCCACCCCTCTAGGTGGTCACAAAGCACCGAGCTGATCTCCCTGTGCTATGCGGCTGCTTCCCACTAGCTATCTATTTTACATTTGGTAGTGTATATATGTCCATGCCACTCTCTCACCCTGTCACATCTTACCCTTCCCCCTCCCCATATCCTCAAGTCCATTCTCTAGTAGGTCTGTGTCTTTATTCCTGTCTTGCCACTAGGTTCTTCATGACCTTTTTTTTTCCCTTAGATTCCATATATGTGTGTTAGCATACTGTATTTGTTTTTCTCTTTCTGACTTACTTCACTCTGTATGACAGACTCTAGGTCCATCCACCTCACTACAAATACCTCCATTCCATTTCTTTATATGGCTGAGTAATATTCCATTGTATATATGTGCCACATCTTCTTTATCCATTCATCCGATGATGGACACTTAGGTTGCTTCCATGTCCTGGCGATTGTAAATAGAGCTGCAGTGAACATTGTGGTACATGACTCTTTTTGAATTCTGGTTTTCTCAGGGTATATGCCCAGAAGTGGGATTGCTGGGTCATACAGTAGTTCTATTTTTAGTTTTTAAGGAACCTCCATACTGTTCTCCATACTGGCTGTATCAATATACATTCTCACCAACAGTGCAAGAGGGTTCCCTTTTTTCCACACCCTCTCCAGCATTTATTGTTTGTAGATTTTTTGATGATGGCCATTCTGACTGGTGTGAAGTGATACCTCATGTAGTTTTGATTTGCATTTCTCTAATGATTAGTGATGTTGAACATTCCTTCATGTGTTTGTTGGCAATCTGTATATCTTCTTTGGAGAAATGTCTATTTAGGTCTTCTGCCCATTTTTGGATTGGAGTGTTTGATTTTTTGATATTGAGCTGCATGAGCTGCTTGTAAATTTTGGAGATTAATCCTTTGTCAGTTGCTTCATTGGCAAATATTTTCTCCCATTCTGAGGGTTGTCTTTTCATCTTGTGTATGGTTTGCTTTGCTGTGCAAGAGCTTTTAAGATTCATTAGGTCCCACTGTTTACTTTTGTTTTTATTTCCATTTCTCTAGGAGGTGGGTCAAAAGGATTTTGCTGTGATTTATGTCATAGAGTGTTCTACCTATGTTTTCCTCTAAGAGTTTTATAGTGTCTGGAATGACATTTAGGTCTTTGATCCATTTTGAGTTTATTTTAGTGTATGGTGTTAGAGAGTGCTCTAATTTCATTCTTTTACATGTAGCTGTCCAGTTTTTCCAGCACAACTCATTGAAGAGACTGTCTTTTATCCATTGTATATTATTGCCTCCTTTATCAAAAATAAGGTGACAATATGTGCGTCGGTATATCTCTGGGCTTTCTATCTGGTTCCACTGATCTATATTTCTGTTTTTGTGCCAGTACCATACTGTCTTGATTACTATAGCTTTGTACTATAGTCTGAAGTCTGGGAGCCTGATTCCTCCAGCTCCGTTTTTCATTCTCAAGATTGCCTTGACTATTCAGAGTCTTTTGTGTTTCCATACAAACTGTGACATTTTTTTGTTCTAGTTCTGTGAAAAATGCCAGTGGTAGTTTGATAGGGATTGCATTGAATCTGTAGATTGATTTAGGTAGTATAGTCATTATCATAATGTTGATTCTTCCAATCCAAGAACATGGTATATCTCTCCATCTGTAAACATCTGTATCTTGTTTAATTTGTTTCATCAGTGTCTTATAGTTCTCTGCATACAGGTCTTTTGTCTCCTTAGGTAGGTTTATTCCTAGGTATTTTATTCTTTTTATTGCAGTGGAAAATGGGAGTGTTTCCTTAATTGCTCTTTCAGATTTTTCATCATTAGTGTATAGGAATGCCAGAGATTTCTGTGCATTAATTTTGTATCCTGCTACTTTACCAAATTCATTGATTAGCTCTAGTAGTTTTCTGGTAGCTTCTTTAGGATTCTCTATGTATAGTATCATGTCATCTGCAAACACTGACAGCTTTACTTCTTCTTTTCCAATTTGGATTCCTTTTATTTCTTTTTCTTCTCTGATTGCTGTGGCTAAAACTTCCAAAACTATGTTGAATAATAGTGGTGAGAGTAGACAACCTTGTCTTGTTCCTGATCTTAGAGGAAATGGTTTCAGTTGTTCACCATTGAGAATGATGTTGGATGGGGATTTGTCATATATGGCCTTTATTATGTTCAGGTAAGTTCCCTCTATGCCTACTTTCTGGAGGGTTTTTATCATACATGGGTATTAAATTTTGTCAGAAGCTTTTTCTGCATCTATTGAGAAGATCATATGGTTTTTCTCCTTCAGTTTGTTAATATGGTGTATCAAATTGATTGATTTGCATATATTGAAGAATCCTTGCATTCCTGAGATAAACCCCACTTGATCATGGTGTATGATCCTTTTAATGTGCTCTTGGATTCTGTTTGCTGGTATTTTATTGAGGATTTTTGCATCTACGTTCATCAGTGATATTGGCCTGTAGTTTTCTTTCTTTGTGACATCTTTGTCTGGTTTTGGTATCAGGGTGACGGTGGCCTCGTAGAATGAGTTTGGGAGTGTTCCTCCCTCTGCTATATTTTGGAAGAGTTTGAGAAGGATAGGTGTTAGCTCTTCTCTAAATGTTTGACAGAATTTGCCTGTGAAGCCATCTGATCCTGGGCTTTTGTTTGTTTGAAGATTTTTAATTACAGTTTCAATTTCAGTGCTTTTGATTGGTCTGTTCTTATTTTGTATTTCTTCCTGGTTCTGTCTTGGAAGGTTGTGCTTTTCTAAGAATTTGTCCATTTGTTCCAGGTTGTCCATTTTATTGGCATATAGTTGCTTGTATTAATCTCTCATGACCTTCTGTATTTCTGCAGTATCATTTGTTACTTCTCCTTTTCATTTCTAATTCTATTGATTTGAGTCTTCTCCCTTTTTGTCTTAATGAGTCTGGCTAATGGTTTATCAATTTTGTTTATTTTCTCTACGAACGAGCTTTTAGTTTTATTGATCTTTGCTATTGTTTTCTTCATTTCTTTTGCATTTATTTCTTATCTGATCTTTATGATTTCTTTCCTTCTGCTAACTCTGGGGTTTTTTGTTCTTCTTTGTCTAATTGCTTTAGGTGTAAGGTTAAGTTGTTTATTTGAGATGTGTGTTGTTTCTTGAGGTAGGACTGTATTCCTATAAACTTCCCTCTTAGAACTGCTTTTGCTGCATCCCATAGGTTTTGGGGTGTTGTGTTTTCATTGTCATTTGTTTCTAGGTTTTTTTTTATTTCCTCTTTGATTTCTTCAGTGATCTCTTGTTATTTAAGAGCATATTGTTTAGCTTCCATGTGTTTCTATTTTTACACTTCTTTTCCTGTAATTGATATCTAGTATCATAGCGTTGTGGTTGGAAAAGGTACTTGATACAAATTCAGTTTTCTTAAATTAACCAAGGATTGATTTGTGACCCAAGATATGATCCATCCTGGAGAATATTCCATGAGCACTTGAGAAGAAAGTGTATTCTGTTGTTTTTAGATGGAATGTCCTATAAATATCAGTTAAGTCCATCTTGTTTAATGAATCATTTAAAGCTTGTGTTTCCTTATTTATTTTCATTTTGGATGATCTGTCCATTGGTGAAAGTGAGGTGTTAAAGTCCCCTAGTGTTACTGTGTTACTGTAAATTTCCCCTTTTATGGCTGTTAGCACTTGCTTTATGTATAAGGGTGCTCCTATGTTGGGTACATAAATATTTACAATTGTTATATCTTTTCTTGGATTGATCACTTGATCATTATGTAGTGTCCTTCTTTGTCTCTTGTAATAGTCTTTATTTTAAAGTCTATTTTGTCTGATAGGAGAATTGCTACTCCAGTTTTCTTTTAATTTCCATGGAATATCTTCTTCCATCCCCACTTTCAGTCTGTATGTGTCACTAGGTCTAAAGTGGTTCTCTTGTAGACTGCATATATATAGGTCTTGTTTTTGTGTCCATTCAGTCAGTTTATATCTTTTGGTTGGAGCGCTTAATCCATTTACATTTAAGGTAATAAGGTTATGTACGTTCCTGTTACCATTTTCTTAATTGTTGTGGGTTTGTTACTGTAGGTCTTTTCCTTTTCTTGTGTTTCCTGCCTAGAGAAGTTCCTTTAGCATTTGTTGTAAAGCTGGTTTGGTGGTGCTGAATTCAATTAGCTTTTTCTTGTCTCTAAAGGTTTTAATTTCCCCGTTGAATCTGAATGAGATCCTTGGTGGGTAATTTTGGTTGTAGGTTTTTCCCCGTCATCACTTTAAATATGTCCTGCCACACCCTTCTGGCTTGCAGGGTTTTTGCTGAAAGATCAGCTGTTAACCTTATGGGGATTCCCTTGTATGTTATTTGTTGTTGTTCCCTTGCTGCTTTTAATATTTTTTATTTGTATTTAATTTTTGACAGTTTGATTAATATGTGTCTTGGAGTGTTTCTCTTTGGATTTATCCTGTATGGGAATCTCTGTGCTTCCTGGACTTGACTATTTACTTTCCCATATTAGGGAAGTTTTTAACTTTAACTGCATTCCAACTGCGTTTAATGTTGTCCCAAAAGTCTCTGAGACTGTCCTCAACTCTTTTCATTCTTTTTTCTTTATTCTGCTCTGCAGTAGTTATTTCCACTATTTTATCTTCCAGGTGACTTACCCGTTTTTCTGACTCAGTTATTCTGCTATTGATTTCTTCTAGAGAATTTTTAATTTCATTTATTGTGTTGTTCATCATTGTTTGTTTGCTCTTTAGTTCTTCTAGGTCCTTGTTAAACGTTTCTTGTATTTTCTCCATTTTATTTCCAAGATTTTGTATCATCTTTACTGTCATTACTCTGAATTCTTTTTCAGGTAGATTGCCTATTTCGTCTTCATTTTTTTGGTCTGTTGGGTTTTTACCTTGCTCCTTCATCTACTGTGTGTTTCTCTGTCTTCTCATTTTGCTGACCTTACTGTGTTTGGGGTCTCCTTTTCACAGGCTGGAGGTTTGTAGTTCCTGTTGTTTTTGTTGTCTTCCCCCAGTGGTTAAGGTTGGGCCAGTGGGTTTTGTAGGCTTCCTGGTGGAGGGGACTGGTGCCTGTGTTCTGGTGGATGAGGCTGGATCTTATGTTCCTGGTATGCAGGACCGTGCCCGTTGGTGTGTTCTGTGGTGTCTGTGACCTTATTATTATTTTTAGACAGACTCTCTTCTACTGGGGGGTTTTGTGTTCCTGTCTTGCTAGTTGTTCCACATGTAAATGTATTTCTGATGTATTTGTGGGGAGGAAGGTGATCTCCACATCTTATTCATCTGCCATCTTGCTACTTTTATTTTTAGTGACATATATATTACATAATATATGTGTGTGTGTGTGTGTGTGTGTATAATACATATATGATTTAAAAATAATAGTAACACAGCTGACTGAAGTTACAAGTATATCCGTGGTCTAGAAAATAAATTGTTTCCAGTATATATGGAGATTTAGTATATGATAAAGTTAGCCACTCAAATCACAGGGAGAAAGATGGGCTTTGTAGTAAATGGTATGGGGCAACTGCATAACCATTTTGAATAAAAGGTAAATAAATTTCATGCTTCATGCTATGCACAAGAATAAATTCCAAACTTATTAGAATGCTTTTTTATGTATGACTCAAATCTAAAGATATTGATAATAAGTGATAAATTTAATGACATAAAAAATGCAGGGCAAAGCAACTATAACAACAAAACCATTATAAACAAAAGCAAAAGGTACCTGATAAACTGAGAGAAAATATTTACAACATATGGCACAGAAAGAAGACTAATATCACTAACATATAATATATAAAGAACTCTAAAAACTATGGAATAAAGGACAAAAATCACAGAGGAAAATGAGCAAAACACATGAAAATTCAATTCAATGAAATATATAAAAGTAACTGATCACATGACAAAATTTCCAAACTTGTTAACAATTAGAGAAATACATATCAAGCAATACTGAAATAACTTTTCTTGCCAACAAAATAGTTGGAAATTTTAAAACTATGACCATACATTTTTGGAGGGAAATAGACTGTTTTATAAATTGCTTATTAGAATATGAAACAGCACAATCCTTCTAAAGGGAAATTTGACAATTGCTGAGAAAACTTACCTCTGACAGAACAATTCTGCTTGTAAGAATCCACCGTGATAATACATCTCCCATAATCTGAAAAAAAAAAAAAATTGCTCAATGAAAGGTTATTTATTTCAGCATTTTGAAGTATCTCAAATAATTGGAACAACCTAAATGCTCATATATTGGATAGTGTTTTAATAAACTATGACATATCTACAGAATGGATTACTATGCAACTGTAAAAAAGAATGAGGAAGATTTTTATGAATTGAAATGGAGTGATTTCCAGGATATGATGCTAAGTTGAAAAAAGTAAGGGTTTATATAGAATGTAACTTTTCTTATATTAAAAAAGAGATATAAATATTGAGCAGAAAGCTCATTTATTACAAATATAATAATGTAATACAAATTTGTATTATATGCACTGAAGGGATTGGTGAAGAAAAGAACAAAGCTAAGAAATATTGAAAAGTAGTATTTTGACTGTAAACTGTAAGGCTAAAGACAAAAATAACTATAAAAATATTGTGGTCTAGTTATTAAATTTATTTTTCATAGAGGTACGGGCTAGCAGTTCTAAAACTACTTTCTTTGTATATTAGGATTTAAGAAATATGTAAGCATAGATAATGAGAACCACGTTTCTACTGTTACAGAAAAAGTAACAAATAAGAAAATGGGGAGTCTGGAATGAATCCTGTGTGTTGGACTGTAATTGGAGATATTCATAGAAATGCAAGCTCCGTCAGTCTGTCTATCTATCTATCTATCTATAGGTGGATTGAGAGATAAATGTAGATGTGTATATGTGCATGTGTTAATATAATGTTCTGTCCACTGAGGGGGCCTAAAAGGCATGAAAACTCATTAGCAATAAACATGCATAGTGCCCAATGTTGTTCTCAAATAAAAGAAGCAGGAATCTGTAGAGAAAATACTTGACTCTAGAGCAGAGTCAGAGAAATATAAGATGAGATGAAAATGTTTTATAGTGCCAGGAAGTAACTATGTGTTCTAAAAATGATGAAGGCATGTTTAAAGGACACAGGAGCCAATATGAAGGAGCTACAAATGACCAAAGCTAGGACAATTTTAGAAACAAAATAAATGATAGAGTTGAAATGGAACCCATATAATAAAGTAATTATAAGTCACATTGATATTAACAAGTTGAGTCAATCAACCAATAAATTGTGGAGTAGGGACAACTTTTCCCTACAATAAAATTCCAATTAATAAATGTAGAAATAATTAAAAATAGAAAACAATAATTAGGCAAATATCACAGTAATAATTGTAGCACGCAAAATCCATTGTTGCATAATAAAACTAGTTGGCGAAAATATGATGAGAAACAAGACATTTATATAGTGTCATTGAAACTTCTCACGACTTAATTATTAAATGCAAAGAAAACAATAACTTTATAGGTAAATCTTGCAGACAACACCTTAACCAAGTAATCAAATTTGACATTAGCAATAATAGAACATATCAGTATCATGTATTTATGCACTGAGAAGGGTGCATTACCTCTAGAGTTCTTGCCAAAATGAACAGTCCCTATCTAATCACAAGAAAACATTATTCAAATCAAAGCTGAGAGATATTTTACTAAATAACTGACCAGTCAAGGCCATGAAAGAAAAGGGAAGATTAAAAAACTTTTCTAAGGGAGGTACTACATATCTATCTACTCTCTAAATCTTAATGTTTTATTGCTATTTTATCCTCTTCTGTTCTCTATATCCTTGTTGGTTAATACCTCATTTTTAACACATGATTACCACTTTTGTAGTTTCAAGAGAAAGTTGGGGCTCATAATTTAATGCTTTATCAAGGACATCTTAAAGTGAATCTAGTATTTAACATTTACTGCTGTATATAAAGGTGAAGAATACAATGGCTTCTAGAACAATTTGGTGTCAATGCCTTGATTTTTGCCAAGGCATCCTCATCATTGCTTTTTCACTATCAATATAATACAATAAGAAAGGTAAAAAAATGTGAGAAAATAGTAAGAGAGTTCTTTAAAATGGTCTCAAGTATCCCAGTATCCTCAGAAATTACTTTAAGAAAATCTGTTCTAAAGGATATATTTTCAGACAAAAATATTAAAATAACTTTTAGAGGATGTACTCAAAGAGAGAAAAATTAAGAAAGAAGATCTGACATGCAAGAATGAAAACTGAGCAAATAATAATGATAGCAGTGTAAGTGAATAAAAATAAAGTTTAAGGTATTAAACAAACGAGAATACAATTCTGTTTTCCCTTAAAAAGGACTCCATTGTAATCTCTTTTCTACCCTCATAGCCATAGCCCTGACCTAGAATTGTATCCCATTTCACCTGGAATATTATTGTGACAGCCTCTTTCTTTGTTTTTTTTCCTTCTTTATTCAGTGATTCATCTCCTGATTATATGTTGCAATATTTTTTTTATTTTCTACCCTCCATTTCATTTGATATTACATTTGGAAACTCTTGTTAGAATTTCTACTGGAATTTTAGGCTCTGAGTTCCATGTTCTTTCCTTCTCTTTCATGCATCTATGTCTTTTACTGATTGCTCTAACGTCTAGAAGTGTTCTTTGGCTTCCCTTTCCTACTCAAAAATTTGGACTAAACGTTAATAAAAACATCATCATTAAAGTTCATGGAACGATGCTAAAGCAATACTAAGAAGAAAATTTATAGCATTAAACACTTACATTAAGCAAGAAAATAAGAATTTAAATTATTTAAACTTCTTCCTTTAGAATTAGAAAAAGAAGACTAAAAGTAAACTCAAAATAAACCAAATGGAGGAAATAAAATGAAGGGAGCAAAAGTCAGTGAAAGAAGAAATGGACAAACAGAAAATTAGTAAAAGTAAAAGCCTTCTTTTAAAAGATTATTAAAATTAGTAAAATTCTAGCTAGACTAATCAAGAAAAAAGAAAAGATCAAAATTATCATTATTAGGAATGAAAGGAGGATTTCATCATACATTCTTCATATAGTGAAAGAATAAGAGAATTCTTTGAACATAATGATGTTAATGAATTTCAGTATTAAGAGAATAATGAAAAAATTATATAAAATTTCCATATATATGTAGAAAATCACTTAATAAAATCAACATTCTTTTATGACTAAAATCTCTCAGTAAATTAAAAACAGAAGCTGAATACGGACTTCTTCAAAAACCTGTAACTAAACAAATACTTAGTGGTAAAAAATTGAGTAATTTCTCTGTAAGATAGGAAATTAAGCAAGTATGATTTTTCTTTCCATTTCTATTCAACCTTCCTTGCAGTTAATGTCCTAATAATTTTAATAAGGCAAGAAAATAAAATAAAATGAATACATATTGAAAATGTATACATATTAAAACTTTGAGGACATGATCTTTAGCATAGAAAATCCTAATGAATCTACAAAAGAACTACTTAGGACTTGTAAGTGAATTTAGCAATTTTGCATGATAAATATCAATACACAAAAAATCAAGTGCATTTCTATATATTATTGCACTGTGATAAATTCCTACTTATATATATATAATTGTACTAATAATGAGCAATTGAATTATGAAACTTAAAAATATTATTTACAATAGCATGAAATAGGAAAAAAATTTAGCACAATATATACAAGACCTTTTGCAGAAAAATACAAAACATTGCTAAAGGAAATAAAGAATGTATCAATATATTGAGAGAAATACATTGATCATGGATTGGAAGACTAAATGTTACTAAAATGTTGGTTCTCCTTAAATTGATCCATAGATCAATTTTTTAATGGAAATTGACAAGGTGATTGTAAAGCATAGGTGGCAATGCAAGTAATGTCAAATAGCCAAAAAATTTTGGAAAAAGAACAAAGCTAGAGGTTTAAACCACATGATTTCAAGACTTACTATAAGGCTAAAATAATTAACACATTTGGCAGTACTATAAGTATAGTCGTATAGAATAATGGAACAGAAAAAAGAGTTCAGAAGCAGGTCTCCACATATGTTCTCAATTGATTTTTGACAAAGTTACCAAAGGAATTAAATATGGAAAGGGTAGTCTCCTTAGAAATTGTGCTGGAATATCTGGATACCGATATGTGAAAAACAAGCCTCAGCTCATATTTCACACCATACATGAAAGTTAACTTAAAGTGGAGTATACATTTAAACTGAAAGCCAACATCTAAATCTCATAAGAGATAATATATGTGACTTTATGAGAAGCAAAGATTTTATAAACAGGACACCAAAAACACTAATTATAAAAAGAAAGTTACATTGTACTTCATCAAGCTAAAAAGTGTTTTCTGTTTGAAAGATACCCTTAGTATGAAAAATGCATATGTATTTCACATTTCATATTTTCATACACTATACTTATATGATTAATATTCATTATACATTTAATATTCATTATAAATTTAATATTCATTATATATTTAATACTATTTTTATATTTATATTCATTTTCTATTTAATATTTATTATACACATCATATATATCAAAGCATTTCTATTCAAATATAATAAGAATTCTTATAACTCAATAAGAAGACACATGATTCAATTAAAAATGGATAAAAGTTTGTACATACAGTCCATAAAAAAGATATAAAAATGGACATTAAACACATAAAAGGTGAATAACCTCATTATTCTTTGGAGAAATGTAAATTAAAATTAAAATGCGATACTTCTATACACTCATTAGATTCCCTAAAATTAAAAAGAACTGGTGATAGCAAGTGTTGGTAAGGGTATAGAGCAACTGGGACTCATACATATTTTCTAAAAATATTTTGGTAGTTACTTATATAATTTAATGTGAACTTACCATGACTCAACAATTCCACTCCTAAGAGAAATAAATATCTAAGACATATTAAAGTATTCATCAAGAAAATGTCTTGCAAAATAGGTTCTCTTCTTTCCTTGCTAGTGGCATTGGTTTTGTTTCCCATGCTGTGATTAATTGTTTTCATTTTTACATTTTGGAAGGAACATTCAACATGTTCAATTAGTCATCTTGAACTAGAATTACTACTTGGTAACCATACTTTCATTAACTATATAACTTAAATGTTTTTACTTCAATTTATATTCTCCTCTGCATTATTTAAATGGCTATATGTCATCACATTTTATCAATGTACCTGCCATATTGACTTCACTAATACCTTTCCATCTTTCCTGTCATCAAACCCCTGATATAGAATGCACATTAAGCATTTTTAACATTAAATCCTGCAACTCTAGGAAATTCTGAGAAACCATTTTTTAACCATACATATGCATTTGCTTCATGTTATTTATCTGAACTTCATTCAGAGTCCTGAAATTTAGACAAATTGGTTCTAGATTATATACAGAATTCACTTTCTATTGCCAGAAATACTTGATATACTATGCTTGAAACAGGCATTAGCCTAAGCTATAATAAAAGTTATTAAAACAAACATGGTCAATAAAGGAAATATCTGAATTCAATGCTTCAATGCATCTGCTTTGAAGTTCCACTTCATATGATGCTGGCTAATTTTCACCACAACACTTTCTCATACTGACTTCCAAGAATATTAGAGTAACAATTGGAAAAACATATTTAAGGGATGATAAAGTCTTTTAAAAATCAACTTTAAGAGTAAGATGAACAAAAACTATAATGCAAGTAAAAAGTAAAATGAAGTTTTCTTGATTCATGAAACAGAGTTGAGACCATGACAGTCTTCCATATAAAAATCCTCAAAAGCTTATCACTTATGACTTTCATGACAAATTTTGATTATTTTTTCTGGGTTTTCATGAATCATAATAAAAAAAATCTGGAACTTTAACTCTTTTCTTGCCAGTCAGTTTTTTAAAATTTGCTTTATTTCCAGTTGTTGTAAGCCAAATACAATAGTACAAAAATTAGTTGAAAATTTCAAGATAATGATGTTCCAATAACAGTCCTCTAAAGTAATACAAGACCTTGGATTCAGAAATGATAACCTTTGAAAGGTAAGTTATTTGAGAAAATTTAGAAAAAACTTCACATGAAAACACCTCAGGTGTGTAAATTAGAATTAAAATGCTTTGTGTAGACAAGGACTGATTGATGTCCAAATTAATCAACATTAGTATGACCTAAAAAACTTCAAAGCCTTCATCCAAACAGAGGCTGAAAAAGTTAAGTAGGTGTTTTGTCCTTAGGCCTTGTCTTTTTTCTCATTACTCCACCCATATGTGATTTTCATCTAGTCTCATGACTTTAACTGTCACTCCTTTACAGATGACTTTCATCTCAGTCCCTAGGTAGAATCATTGGACCTATATTTCCAATTGCACAATTTGACAGCAACATTCTTTGTTCAAATAGTACTTCAGATCCAACAAACTTGTTCTTTCCCAAGTGTCTCTACATCAATCAACTGTTCTATTCTTTTAATCATCCAGGTTATAAAAAACAGTTTAAGTTATCTTTCACTTCTCCAACTTCTTCACATTCACTCTATAAAAAATATTCTGTTTTCCTACATGATAGTTGCTGTACTCACACTTTTTCATCACTGTGGTCTTTGCCCCAACCCACTTCTACTTGGAATATATGTAATATCCTCTTAATATGCCTGCCTTCTTTCTTCCCTCCCTCCTCCCTGTTTCTGTATTTTGCCACTAATCTCTTTGTCACAATTAACCAGAGATTTTAGTCTTAAAACATAAGTGTTAAGATCTTTCTATCCTCAAAAACCTTTAATGTCTTCTCTATTCATGGCCATGGTCATTTATCAGAAATGTTTACAAAACAGTATTTCTCACTACTCATGTGACCTTGGCTGTTTCCCATCAGAACCAGTCACTTTAGCCACTTGAATCTAGTATGTATTACAGCTTTGACCCATCGGATAAGGTAGACTTGATGCTGCACTGCTTCCTGGAGAGGCCCTTAACTGGCCTGTAATTTTATACTTTTTGAGTCTTGAAAGCAAGTTGCTTTGTAAAAAGTGTAAATTGCCATGCTTTGTGAAGCCCAAGGCATGTGAGGAGACCTTGGATGAAGGATACCATGAGAGAGAGAAAGACCATCAAGGCTCCAGACATATGAGTGAAGAAGATACACTGGAACTGCAACCTGCAGTCTAAGCTGCTCCATCTGACCCCATGTTGATCAGATATGAACAAACAAGCCAAGTCCTTCCCAAGTTCCTGCCTCTTTAAATTGTGAACAGAACAAAATGGCTGTGTTGAATTTTGTTGTAGTTTATTTCACAGCAATAGCTAACCAAAACATAAGATTAAACCATAGCAAAGAATTTAAATATTTTAATATTTTTGCTATGATCTGGACCAATCATGATTTCCAGCCATGTTTCTCTACTGTACTGAACTTATCCCAATTGTGCACACAAATATTAGTGTACTTGTCATTTCTTCCTTCTACTATGAACTCACATACTATACCTTTAGAAAGGCTGTTACCTTGGACTGAAACTCTCTGTAGTGACAAGAACTCCAAAGCTTAATCATTCTTTAAGCTACAGCTAAAATTTATCACCAAGTTTGTGTAATGTTACTGGGTCCCTGTAGGTTATTTTCTTATATGGTTTTCTCTCCCTCCCCCATATTTGTTAGGTAGGCTAGGCTATGCAGAGGTAACAATAACATGCTAAATGTTAGTGATTCAGAAAATAACTCACTCATACCGCAGCCCAGGGGACTGTTAGTGAGTGGATTTGCAACCTGGTGGTGGTGATTTAATCTATCAGTTCTTTAACGTCCATCTAGCAGGCTCATTGTATCTAGTAGTTTTTAAATCTTTCACTGGATCTTCTGCATCTGTCCTGTAAATGAGCAAAGAAAAAGCAACCAGAGGATTTCATGAGCAGTTTAGAAGCCATGTCAGTAGGTGTTGTACAGCACTTTTACCTACATTCCTGTGGTTATTTAGAATAAGTCACATAGTTTCATTTCAATGCAAGGTGAGCTGCAACTATGTAATAAGCAACTTATACATGTCCTCTTAAGGTGCTATGTAGGAATTTCTTGAGGAAAAATATGCCTTGGTAAAGAGTTGATGGGCCATAGCATATGCTTGTATTTAATTGGATCACGTAGGTCCAGATTACTCTTCAGAATGGCTGCCCAGGGTCCATGAGCAGCAAATCGTAATAATTCCTATAGTTTTTCATCCTGCCAATATTAGACATTTCCCAGTGTTTTACTTTAACAAATCAAATAGGTATAAAATGATATCCCATTGTTAATTATTTAACAGTAATTAACTTGATAATAATTTTGAATTTATTTTCATATACTATTAGCTTTTTTAAAAAAGGAATCCTCTTCTGTACTTGCCTTTTTATAATGTCCTTTTTTTGCACAGTGAATGCTGTATTTCCCCTTTGATTGGCAATGTGTACAGTAATTTCTCCTATAATTGTCTCTCTATAATTTTGATAGTGGTGTTTTAATGGAACAGAAATAATTATGATTTGATGAAATTTGACTATTTTTAATGATGTGTATATTGGAGTTTGCTAAAAAATTTTGATCCAGTACTTTCTTGCATTTTTCTATAAACATTATAATTTTAAATGTGTCTATTTTTAATGATTTGTATATTTGAAAATTTATTTAAAAATTATCCAGATTCTAGATATTTCTTGCATTTGTCTATAAGCACTATAATTTTATCTTTCAAATTAGGTCTTTGGTCAATCTACAGTTCACTCTGGAATGTGGTATTAGATAGGGGTTTCGTTTTATCTCCATGTAATGAGTCAGCTTTCCAAATGCAGTGCCTTGAGCAGTCTATACATTCATCATTGGATTGTTGGCTCATTTTAATCATATATTAAGGTTCATTCTTTCAGGTCTCTATTTGTCTAATTAGATAACTTTCTGTTTGTGCACCAATACTATACAATGTTTATTATTATGGCTTTGTAGTATGTTTTAATGTGTGATAAAGCAATTCCTCCTGTTACTCTTCTTTTTAAATTTTCTTAAGGTTAAGTTAGCTCTTTGTGGATCTTTATTTTTAAAAATAAATTTTATAATAATTTTTTTTTAAATCCTTAAAAATATCAAACTGCAATATTGAATGGGGTTGCATTCAATGTAAGGCATATCTTGGGTACTTGGCCCTCTTTGTATTTTTTTCATGATCTTTCATGTCCTTTTAGAGTTTTAAGGTCTTTTAAGATCCCTATAACTGATATTATAAAAACCATTTTCTACTTGTTATTCATGGTATAAAGAGATACTATAAAATTATATTAGTTGATTTTATTTCTAACAACCCTGCAGAATTATTTTGTTGGTAATAAAAAAAATTGTTGAACATAGATTTCTATAAAGATTTTCAAGTCATTTGTTAATTTAATGAGTCATTTTATTTTCCAATATTTAGATATTTATATATTTTCATCTGTAATATTGGTGCTCAGGGATAATGGTACTATGCTAAACAGTAGTGATGATTCTGGGCATCTTATATTTGCTATGCTTTTGTTTAGTAAATACTCTTAAGTTAACATTCCTTTCTATTTTTAATTTTTAAGACTTTTCATCATAAATATGTGTTGGAGCATATAAAATACTTTGTCCACTACTATTGAGGTAGTCATATGATTTTAACTTATTAATGTGGTAAATTGTCATTAGATTTATTCTGATGTTAAGATGTCCTTGCACTTTAAATGTAAAGGTACTTGATTCTAAAGTACTATTTTTTTAGAACACTGTTGGTTTTAGTCAGCTAATATTTAAATTTTTAATGTAATATTTTATTTATTTAATCAATAATTAAATAATATTAATTTAAATTTATTTATGATTTTTGAATTACAGTTCAAAGGTAAAATGGGTCTATAATGTTCTTTTCTTTACATTGTTCTTACCTGGTATTAGTATTACGATTATTCTAGCCTCATAAAATGAGCTTGGTTTCTTTAATTCTTTCTTCTATTTTCTCTATAATCTTAATTCTTATCAGAGTCCTTCAAAACAGGCATTATCATTCTCAATTTATAGTTGATAAAGTTGAGGATCAAAAGTATTATAATTTTCCCAAAGACCTGTGGTAGAACCAAAATTACAAAAGTCTGTATGATCTGAAAGTCTATTGAGCTTTCCTGTAATTTCCTATAACTTGTAGATATTCAGTAAATATTTGTGGAAATATATTCAAAGCCAGAAAGAAGTTTTTGAAAGAAGACAGGAAAGAATTTTCAGATATCTAAGAAGGTAGGTCCAGAGAGTACCCAAGATAAGAAGGGGATTTATTGGGACTCCAGTAAACAACAAAAGATCAAGAACAGCAAAGCCTTAATTTTAGAAGATTTGGCCCTGGTCAGGCGCCAGATTGTCCATGTCTGTATCCTGACTGTGTCACTTGCAGCCTGGCTGATGTTGATTTCTACATTAGTTTGAGCCATATAAAATTGCTGATATTTGGATTTTTTTAATTTACAAAATAATATCATATGGCTCAACCTAACATTTAATCATTTGTTTTCCTCACTTTTCTCATCTGTACTAGTATATAAATAGCATGCATGTCCCACTTTTTTTAGGAGAATTACAAAGCAATGCAGGTAGATTCTTAGAGCAGTGCTTGAAGTAGAATAAGAACTTGAGGCATAGTATAATAATGATCATTTCTTATTTGTAAAAGTGTATATCCAAAAATATCACCTTTGTGTTAAATTTTTGTATGTCATATGGGATTATAATTTTCAGAAAATGATGTTGGCTGGAGATAGTGTAGTGAATGTAATTCAACAATCAACATTCAGTTTCCAGGAAGGAATGAAAATTTCTTGCAAAATTCTGGGATTTGAAGATAGATCATATTTTAAAATTCCCACTTTTATATAGTGAGTTTTCCTACCCACAATGTGTATTGTTTTAATCATCTAACTCATCATTACTGGTCTAAAGAGACAAAGCATTAATTATAATTGTTCCACAGTGCCAGCTTTGCATACTATTAGACCATTTCTGTATTTTATAACTGAAAGTGTTTATTTTCTAATTTAGGAGATTAGTGTTTTGCAGTCAGGATGCAGGAATGACAAGGCAATCACAGTCCAAACACAATGAGGTGGCTGCAGAGATTTATAGCAAAGTCTGGCAAATACAGCATCAGGCAAAATCCCAGCGCTGGATATTTTGTTGACACTGTAGAACCAGATTATAATCACTATAATTAAGATAGGAGAAATGTCCTAGTCCCATCAAAATGTAGGATAAAGAGTATTTATCCTTAGCAACAACTGGAATCCAAATTCATACTCACCTGCATTGTACTTCAATGGAATAGAATGGCCATGTACATAAATATTTTTCACAGATCATTTTCCTCAGCTTTACACAGAAACAGTTTCTCTATTATGATTTATTCAACATTAGCTAACACAAACTTCTAATAAAAATTCAAACTTTTTTATAGACCTGTTTTGTTTTCTGATTTTTCAGAATCTACAACCCCTATTTTCAAAACCTATAAATTAATTTTAATATTCAGATATGTATAATATCCATTCAGGATTTACTTTGGTCTAAGAATAAATGACAACCATAGAAGCACAAAGTTAGACTCAGAGCCTGATTTAGACATGCTTTAAGGTATAGAAATGTCCCTTGCCTCTTTTCAGAGAACTTACCCTTTCTGCCACTGAGAACAACTCAAGAAGTGGAGTAGGTGGCCACTTGCATGGCGGTCTGCAAGACAGTTATTTTTTTTGTTGTTTTTTTAAAATATTTATTTTATTTCTTTATTTGTTTTTGGCTGCATCGGGTCTTAGTTTCGCGTGGGCTTCTCTCTAGTTGTGGCAGCGGGTTTTCTCTCTCTAGTTGTGGCGTGCGGGCTCCAGGGCGCGTGGGCTCTGTAGCTGCTGCACACGGGCTCTCTCGTTGAGGCGCGCAAGCTCAGTAGTTCTGGCACGCGGGCTTACTTGCCCCGTGGCATGTGGGATCTTAGTTCCCCGACCCGGGCTCGAACCCGTGTTCCCCGCACTGGAAGGCGGATTCTTTACCACTGGACCACCAGGGAAGTCCCTGCAAGACAGTTTTAAGACATTTTGCCAACTGGGCAAAAACAGTGTTTCAATGAAAGAAGTCCCCCCTTCTGGATAAAACATTGTCTCCAGAAGGCATCTGTTAAAATCAGAAATGAATTCTTTGGAAGGAAGACTGCACTGAACAGAAGGCATTGAGATGTTGGTTAAACTGACGCACATCACCCCGCAGATTGCGCGGATCCACAGGAGCAGAGATGAGGATATTACACAATGAAGTTTTTACCTGAATAATTTACCAGGCATTATAAGCTCAAAATGAAATTCTAAAGTATAGGATGGTCCCATTTGAAACATACAGAAAGGAGTTATCTAGGTTTGTTCAGAGGGGTTTTGTCCTGAGTTACATGCCTTCTCTTGGAACTCCTTCCTGGATGGACTATATGTCTTTGTTGGTAAGGTCAAATACAGGATAGAGCCAAGTCTAACACACAACACATTGAACTAGAGGTAGAAATGAGGAGAGGTGACCTCATTTGTATACCTTCTAGAGCATTAGATACTTTTCATTTCCAATAGCTAATTATTAAATATAATATTAACAGTATAATACCAGCAAGATAACCAATAAACATAACTATGATGCCTGCTTTTGCCTCTATTTTTTAAACATTGTTTGGAAAGTACAAGTCAACAGAATTAGAAGAAAAACAAAATAAAAGTTATGATCTTGTTTCTGCATGTTAGCAATCTACTGTATGACTGCTAACATAATAGAAATAACAAATCTGTGGAATAATTATTTTTGTTGTGCAGACCATGTCTATACAGTCCTTGAGAATATAGAAATACATCTTGAGACATACAAAATTGATCTCAGAGTTTTAACTCTCCAAATAGTCCAATTATTTCCATGAAAAATCATTAGATTAGTATCTAGATATTATTAAACCATTCTTCATTTGACCATATTGAAATGCAAATGAGGAACAAGATGCTGATCTTAAATTGTATAAAATTGTTAAGTAGTATTGTTCACACAATTCTAAATCAGTATAATCAGAATGAATGTGGCCATATTCCCTCACAGTAGCATCTTCAGAGGACAGAATTCATTTTTGGTAGTCCTATTAGCCAAAATAAAAACAAATTCAAAAAATTTTCATTGCCTTGCATTGAATGAGTACAGTTTCAGCTTATTCAATGATAAAACCATAACTGTTTAAATTATGGCATAGTGCACTGTAGAAAATATCTTGCTTTTAAATATGCATTTTGCTCACTATCAGTTGCTATCATTTCAAAGTTAAAGAAGACAAAAGAATAGTTATGTTTTCTATTAGAAATGTAAATAGAGATATTCAGTCAGAACATTGTCGTTATTTTTGTCCTCTCAAAAATAGAATACAGTAATAGCTTGTTTTCAAAATGGAGAGATTAAAACACAAATCTGTATTTTTTCCTGGACAATTCAAAAGGAAATGAGCATCTTAATGAGTAACTTGGACAATACAAGTAATCTTTTTAAGCTATCTGTGTCTACTAAGACGAGAGAGGTATTGCTAGTAATATGAGGACAAGATAAAATCATACTTTTTAACGCTATATATTTATTGAACATCTATTTTAGATCAGATTATCTTTACCTATCTATCCCAAGAGCATACTTGCAAATTTCTATTTTCTCCTTCCCTGTCTGTTTGCACTTTCTGTCTCTCTTTCCTTCCTTTACTCTCTTTCTCTTTGCAATATTAATATATAACAATATGATATGAGAACATTTGTAGAAATTTATTTTATTTCATTTTTTGGAGCAAAAGTTGTGTTATTTGGGTTGTTTTAGTTTACAAGGTATGGAAGAACACACTTTTTTGTTAAATTGACGTATAGTTGATTTACAATATTGTGTTAGTTTCAGGTGTACAGCAAAGTGATTCAGTTATATATATATATATATTTTCAGATTCTTTTCCATTATAGGTTATTATAAGATATTGAATATAGTTCCCTGTTCTATACAGTAAATCCTTGTTGTTTATGGAACACACATACTTTTTAAAAAAACATTTAATTGGAGTATAGTTGATTTACAATGTTGTGTTAGTTTCAGGTGTACAGCACAGTGAATCAGTTATACATATACATGTATCTACTCTTTGTTAGATTTTTTTTCCCATACAGGTCATTACAGAGTATTGAATAGAGTTCCCTGTGCTATACAGTAGGTCCTTATTAGTTATCTATCAATATTTTACATAAAGTAGTGTGTAGAAATTTATTTTCAATGCAATCTTTCAGCTATTATAAAAATAGGATAAATATTTCATTGATTTTTATCTGCTACTAGAAGGTTAGTACATATTCACATCTGTGAAACTATTGCCAGTGCCTATTTGGTCACTCCCTCTATCATCTGCTACATTTTTTAACCTATACAATATCTTTAACTTCCACATTAATTCTGTGGGGTACATCTTCTTAGTGCTATTTTATTATTTAAATAATGAAACGAAGCATCTTAGTGCCTAAGTTACTTGCTCAAGATTCCACAGTAAGGAAAGGCATAAGTAGAAGTATTACATATCTTCTGATTCCAATTATGTTGTTGGCTTTCCCCTCTCCTCCCCAAATAGCAGATAGACTAATAATGACCTGTGGGTTTAATTTTATCTTCTCTTCTTAGAATTTACCTAAGCAGAATTGGTATGATTGAAGTGTTTTGCTTTGTATAGCATTTTGTATCCTGTGACATATGGTATATAGGTAGATATAAATATGCATGTAAGTTACATTTGTAAATATAGATATATACATGTTGTATATAACACCATTCATTCATTCATTTATTCTTCCTTTTATGATTATAACCCTCTGATCAAATTTTTATATTATCTATCTTCAAATGCCAAAACCTCTTTGAAACTTTAATTTACTCAATTCCAAAGATCTCTCCATTATTTGATAACATTAATGATAATGATAATAACAAATATAAAAATTTAATGTTAATAGTATAGGATATTTATGGAGGCCTTATTAATGCCAGTCACCATTCCATGTGCTTCACAAGTAAAACTTCATTTGAACCACAAAACTCTATGGTGTAATTACTGCTACTATCTCACTGATAAGGAAACAAAGTCACAGGAAAATTCATTAATTTGTTCAGAGTCACAGCTAATAGTTACGGCACTAGAACTCTAAACACACTCCTAACCAACAGTCTGTACATGTGCTTTGATAATACTTTACATTTATCTTACTTATAACATTTTGCCTTGCGTTATAATATTTTGTGTAAGCTCTTTATTCTGCATAATCCTTGTATGTAATCTTTACTGAGTATTAATCTCACACCAGGAACTGCTTTAAGTGCCAAGAATACAGAAACGAGAAAGACAGAAAGGGTAAATGGAAGAGACAGAATTTCAGTAATTAAAACAACTAAATGGACAAAATGATTTAAAATACTGTTAACAGTTATAAGCACAACAAATATTTGTGTTAGAGAAGATGTCTTAAAGGGCCAAATTAGATTAAATGGTCACGGAAGGCCTCTCTAAACAGAAAACATCTGAGGTGAGATGAGCCCTGAGTGAAAGAAGTTGCCAGATTTCTGGCAAATATTAGAGGTCAGAGTGTTCCAGGGAGTGGGAACAGCAGAGTAAAATGACCCTAAGACTTTCCATATGAGAGAAATAAAAAGAAGAGAATGTTACGAGATTCAAGATTAATTTAATTACGAGATTAATTCTGAGAAGAAGATTAATTCTTCTTCTGAGAAGAAGGCAAGACCAGATTATTGGTGCTCTTTAGGTCATAAGATGGTGATTGGATTTTATTTTAAATATAATACAAAATAATTGACAAAATTAAGGGAAAGAAGTGACATAACCCAAATTGCTTCCCCTTTCCCCTTTTTTAAAAAGAACACTCTTATTGCTGTGTGGAGAATAAACTGTAAAACAGTGGAACCCATTAGAAAGCTATTGCAGATTTTTATATGAGTGCTGTGAATAGAGAAATGGATAGAGAGTGAAATAGATGAATGTACTCTGGAGATAGAAAAAAAAAGAGTCGATAGTCTTTTAAAGCAGAAAAAAATTTATTATTCACTATTATATGCCCAACAGTGTCCTGAATACAGTAGGTATTCTTTCATATTTTGATATATTGAGTGTACTTAAATAGCAGTTCTAGCAGCTAAACTATTTCAAAGTTCTATTTTATGTGTAAAATTATAATAGCAATTTTAGAGGTAGCATGTTGATGTTTATTCATTGAAAGAGTTGCTTTGAAAATCTTTCTATAAAATTGAAATAACTCTTGCCTGTTTTTTCTCCATTATCTGAAAGGGAAATATATAGCAGTAAATTCATATATTATAAAAGAAGAAATGTCTCAGATTTCCATCTATTATCTACCTCTTATTTTAAGTAATTAGAAAAAGAAGAACGAGGAAATAATAAAAACTAGATATCAATCAAATGAAATTGAAAACAAGGAAACAAAAGAAACAAATGAGTGGAATAAAAAATGTCTGGTTCTTTAAAAATATCAATAAAATTCATAACCTTTTAGCAAGCCTGACAAAGAAAGAAAGGAAAGACACAAATGTGTACCAATAACAGGCATGAACATAGGATATCATTACAGACCCTGCAGACGTGAAAAGATTAATGAGGGAATACTGAAAACAACTCTATACACAGAATTTGTCAATTTAGATGAAATAGACCAATTCCTCTAGAAGCACAAGCTATCAGTGATGTAAGCAACATAAAAAAAAAAATACTTTGAAGAGCACTAGAACTATTAAAGAAATTACAGTCATAACTAAAAACTCCTTAAAAATAACTCTCCAGGTTGAGATAGTTTCAGTGGGTAATTGTATGAAAATTTAAAGAATTAACATCAATTCTCCACAATCTCTTCCAGAAAATCCAAGAGAAGGGAACAATTTCCACCTTATTTTTATGAGGCCAGTATTACCCTGATATCAAAACCAGACAACAGCAGTACAAAAAAAGAAAACTAAAGACCATTTTTCCTGAATAATCCATAGGTAAAAATCCTCAACAAAATATTAACAAATTGAATTCAGTAATATTATATTTTATATAGTATTATAAAAAAAGAACGATATACCATGACCAAATAGGGTTTATTCCAGGGATGAAAGACTGCTTCAATACTCAAAAATCAATGTAATCTACCATGTTAACAGGCTAAGGAAGAAAAATCATATGGTTATATCAGTCTATGTAGAAAAAGCATTTGATAAAATTCACCGTCCGTTTGCTATAACAATTCTCAGAAATCCAGGAGTGTAGGGAAACATTCACAATTTGATAAAGAATATCTACAAAAAACCTCCTGAACTCTATTCTTGTCTCTCAGGACCACAAGACTTCCAACATTTTTGTTTTGCTCTCTTAAGGTTTTCTGTTTGGCTTCTTAGCTTTGTGTATCGGACAGTTTCAGAATTCAGTACAAATCTTGTTACGGAAAACCAGATGAGCATTGGGCTTAGGTGTTCTCTTCTCCTTTCCACCTCAATCTGGACACTTCAAGTCTCTCATTTTTGTCTCCTTAGCCCTGTGACACTGCCAAAGCTCTGCTGTTTTCTCTGCCTCTTAGTATAATCCCTCTTCCTGGGCTCATTGCCCAGATCCTCGGACTCTTGCCTCATGCCCAGAATTGGTGAATGCGAGGACAAAATACGTGGCTACAGATTTTTACTCACCTCTTCATGGCTTCCTCTTCTTTAGGATTCTGTCTTCCCAAATTCTGACAGCCTCAGAGGCACTCCCGTATAATCAGATTCACTTATTATTTTTTTTTTTTTATCATATTCAGTTTTTCTAATTGTTGTCCAGTCCCCCTCCCCCCAATGCTCTCAATCTCTCTCTGTTTCCAACAACACTGTTAGAAGTCTTGTGGTACTGGGAGGACAAGAATAAAATTCAGTAAGATTTTTGTAGATATTCTTTATCAAATTGCAATAGTTCCCATACACGCCTAGATCTTTGGCTTGCTGCTGGCTGCTTTATCTTAGCTGGAAGTGGAAGTCTTAAAGCAGAGGTTTCTGAAAGGGTAGAGGATCATCTAGAAGTGACATTGAGAAGTGAAGAAGACACTGATCCTATTATCAGATCCTGAAGAATGCAAAATGTTGGAGAATGAGTAGCCTCCAAGAGAGGGTCACAAAGGAAAGCTGAGTGTCAGTTTATGCAATGAGAAAGAAGGAACAGTGTGCAGTCATCCTAGAGAATTCTATAAAATGGAACCCCAACACAAAGGTAAAGCACATTTAAAGGACCTACTGTAAAGAAACAGAGAACTATACCCAATATTTTGTAATAACCTATACAGGAAAAGAATCTGAAAAACAATCTATCTATCTATTGATCTATCTATCTATCTAGCATCTACATAGAAAACAAACTTATGGTTACCAAAGGGGAAAGGGGAGGGGATAAATTAGGAGTTTGGGATGAACATATACAGACTACTATACATAAAATACATAACCAAGAAGGATCTACTGTATATAACACAGAGAACTATACTCAATATTGTGTGATAACCTATAAGGCAAAAGAATCTGAAAAAGAATATATATACATGTATAACTGAATCACTTTGCTGTACACCCGAAACTAACACAACATTATAAATCAACTATACTTCAATTAAAAAAAAAAGCAAAAAAAAAGCAGAAAAAGCACACTTAACTGTTTCTGCCCCACTGCTTTGTTTCATTAGGCTTGCTGCTTCCATGGCTTTAGATTACCCTTAATGCAGTTTATGCCCTGGTCAGTTAGACACAGTGGTTGGTTTTCTAGCTACGAATTAAATTATGTATTTCACAGTTTAGATCCAGTCATATTCCCTATCAGAAGTTCTGAACACTCCTTATTCAAGAAAGTTATGCTCAATGAAAAGAATTCATTGTTGAATTTGAAAAAAAAGTCTAAGAACTATGTTGTTTATAGGTGAGAATGAATGACTTCCAAAAGGGATTTTTGCACTTTTAAAGAGCAGTCTCCATTACTAAAAATTAAACCTACTTAAAACACGTATACATTTTAAAATAGTCTCAATAACACTACTGTTTTAAGAATTCAGGCTAATGCAAATCCCAGTATTATATTTGTGTGATCTCTTTACTTGAAGACTATAAAATGTATTCATTACATATGGATATATACTAATTTTCATATGTTTTGAATACATATTTTTGCTAATATAATGTACTACTTCAGATGTTTGTGTTTTCTAAAACTGTTTTCACACAATATACATCTTTTTTTCTTTTTTATTTAATTTATTTTTAAATTTTTTTGGCCGTGCCACCTGGCATATGGGACCTTAGTTCCCTGACCAGGGATGGAACCCGCACCCCCTGCAGTGGAAGTGCGAAGTCTTAACCACTGGACCACCAGGGAGGTCCCCAGATGTTTGTGGTTTTAGGTTGGTAAAAGTACATTCCATTTCAGACTGGCTTACACAAATAGGAAATGTATTATTTTATACAACTTAAAATAAAATATGGTACAGTTATGTCATTAAAGTCCCAAGTTCCTTCCATTTGTCCATTTTAGCAACCTCAATAGAAGTTCCATACAAAGATGCCTCCCCCTGTGTTTACAATATTACTACCCCTCCCCCCAATCTAGGCATTTCATACTGAATCAGCACTGCTCAGAGGCAATCATTTCCAATGTATCCTTTTTAAGAATGAGTAAACCATTCCTTGGGACTTCCCTGGTGGTGCAGTGGTTAAGAATCCTCCTTCCAATGCAGGGGACACGGGTTCAATCCCTGCTCCAGGAAGATCCCACATGTTGTGAAGCAGCTAAGCCTGTGCACCACGACTACTGAGCCTGCGCTCTAGAGCCCGTGAGACACAACTACTGAGCCCACGAGCCACAACAACTGAAGCCCACCCCCCTAGAGCCTGTGCTCCGCAACAAGAGAAGCCACCACAATGAGAAGCCCGCACACCGTAACAAAGGGTAGCCCCCACTCGCCGCAACTAGAGGAAGCCCACATGCAGCAACGAAGACCCAGTGCAGCCAAAAATAAATAAATTTAAAAAATATAAATTTATTAAAAAAAAAGAATGATTAAACCTTTCCTAGAATTACACTAACATGTCACTGTACAGATTTTATTCCTCACTCCTAGCCAATCCAATCACTGACAGGTAAAATAGAACTCCATGAGTGCTTCAGATCAATCAGAAATCTCTCAGGAGGTTAGGGATGGAACTGGTCACTTGGCAGAAAATGTTCAAAGGCAGGGAATAGAAAAGTGTGGATATCCTAATAAAGCTAGATTTCTGTTAGGGAGGATGAAAACAAGGGAGTAGATAGATGTTGCTTAATTACATTATGCTCAGTAAATAACCATTGTTTTATATCATGTATTGTTCTAAATACTTTACATGCTATTTTTTTTTACATTTTCTTTACAACACCCTATGATTTACAGCTACCTTATTATTTTACAGATTAGAAAAGAGGTAAAATGTGGAAAATGCATTTTACAGGTAACTTGCTCTTTTGTCAAATCCTTTATAGTGAAACTGGGAAACTGATCTGTGCCTTCCCTCATATTACTGCTTCATTTTTTTCTTCACTCTTCTGTACACTTTTTGAAAAGAAATAGTCTTCATTCACAGAAGCTTTTCAGTGTTACTCCTATTCCACAGTAGATGCTTGAACTTTTTTCTCATGATAATTTCTCAGAATTATTGGATAAAAGAAAGCTAGCTACAATCATTTGGGCTAGGATTTGTGGAAACGATTTTCTCATTTACATCAGCTCTTCCCTGAAAACCTAAGTAGTTGGACTCAAATCAAAGAAATAAGGAAGGATAATTTACATTTTATAAACTTTCTTTTTTTTTAATAATTTAATGTGCTCTTAGCAGAACGCATTTTTCCTCAAACAGAAACTGGTTTTGGAAGATTATGATTATAATCTTCTCAGGTGTTTCTAACTTTAATGATTACATGAATTTGTGAGAAGTTGTATATATAGTTACTTTGTCCAAAAGAATCATTTTAAAACACAGTTGGGTAGTATTCATTTACAAAGTAAAAAGCAAATAATTTTGAGATGTATGTAAACTATCCCTATTGTTTTATTCTGAAATCTCTAAATTTATTTCTTTTTTTTTCCAGAAAAAAATTTATTTCCTGTCAAATCAGGGCAAAAGTTTTGTTGTAAAAATGACCTGATATTTTAGTTACAATTTTTTTTGTGTGATTAGAACTTTAAGATCTGCTCTCTCAGCAGCTTTCAAATATTCGATATAGTATTTTTAACTATAGTCACCATGCTGTACATTACATCCCCATGACTTACTTATTTTTTAACTGCAAATTTATATCTTTTGACCCCCTTCACTCATTTCTCCCACTCCCCACCTTCCCACATCCGGCAATCACCAACCTGTTCTCTGTATCTATGAACTCCGTGTTTTGTTTTATTTTATTTTGTTTTAGAGTCCATATATAAGTGAGATCATAGGGTATTTTCCTTTCTATGCCTGGCTTATTTTACTTAGAATAACGCCCTCAAGTTTCATCCATGTTGTTATAAATGGCAAAATTTCATTCTTTTTTTTTATGGCCAACTAATATTCCGCTGTGTGTGTGTGTGTGCGTGCGTGCGTGCGTGTGTGCAGGCATACCTCTGAGTTATTGCCGGTGCAGTTCCAAACCACTGCAATAAAGTGAATATCGCAACAAAGCAAATATCACAGTAAAGCGAATATCTCAGTAAAGCAAATCACATGAATTTTTTGGTTTTCCAGTGCTTATAAAAGTTATGTTTACAATGTACTGTAGTCTATTAGCAGTGCAATAGCATTGTGTCTAAAAAACAATGTTCAGATCTTAATTAAAAAAATACTTCATTGCTAAAAAATGCTAACCATCATCTGACACTGCAGTGTTGCTACAAATCTTCAATTTGTAAAAAATACATTATCTGTGAAGCACAATTTATTGCACAGTTTAAAGTGTAATAAAACAAGCCGTGCCTGTACCACACTATTCATTCATCCATCGGTAGACACTAAAGTTGTTCCATATCTTAGCTATTGTAAAAAGTGCTGCAATAAACATGGGGGACCACATATCTTTTTAAATTAGTGTTTTCATTTTCCTTGGATAAATAGTCAAAAGTGAAGTTGCTGGATCATATGGTAGTTCTATTTTTAATGATTTCAGCAACTTCCATCCTGTCTTCCACAGTGGCTCCGTCAAGTTATATTTCCACCAACAGTGCACAAGGATTCCCTTTTCTCCACATCCTCACCAACACTGTTATTTCTTGTCTTTTTGATGATAGCCATTCTGACAGGTGTGAGGTGATATCTCATTGTGGTTTTGATTTGCATTTCTCTGATGGTTAGTGATGTTGAGCATATTTTCATGTGCCTGTCAGCCGTCTGTATGTCTTCTTCAGGAAAAAAAATATGTCTATTCAGTTACTCTGCCCATTTTTTAAATTGAATTGTTTAGTTTTTTGCTATTGAGTTGTATGAGTTCTTTATATACTTTGGATATTAACCCCTTGTCAGCTGAATGATTGCAAATATTTTCTCCCACTCAATAGTTTGCCTTTACATTTTGTTGATGGTTTCCTTTGCTGAGCAGAAGCTTTTTAGTTTGATGTAGTCCCAACTTTCTTTTCTTTCTTTTTTTTTTTTTGCTTTTGTTGTGTTTGTTTTTGGTGTCAAATCCAAAATATCATTTCCAAGACTGATGTTAATGAGCATTCTACCTATGTTTTCTTCTGGAAATTATATGGTATCAGGTCAAACTTATTTCTTAGTTGGTATGAACATGTTTGCTTTTTTTTGTTTTAGGTTTTTTTTTTTTCCTTTTTACTTACCTCACCTATTTCCCATAAAGTTATATTTAGAAACTTTTTTTTTTGGTTGTTCTTTCTTACTAGACCATAAGATTAAGAAAGCCAGGAAACCTGTGAATCTTGATCATCAGTGTATCCCAGGCATAAGCACTTAACACAAGAAAGTGTGAAATAAATGTTTGCTAAAAGCTACAAAAATGTTGTCTTGTTGATCCACAAATATTTTGTATGTAGTGATGTACTTGCCAATTCTGTTATATCAGTTGCCCTTATTTCTTCGTGTCTTGAAATAACTTCATTTATTTTTATGTCTTAAAGTCATTTCTAAGAAGTTACATCATTGTTGGAAAAAATAAGTTTTAAAATATATTTTTATTTGAGATTTCATTTTCAAAGCTTTCTTATTGCTGGGAAAGTAAACCCACTTTTAGTCAAGTTTTGAAGAGATTTATTTAACTGATTTAGGCAGGACCCTTTCCACAGATGATCTAAAACAATGCATCTAGTCTGCCTTTGGGTGAGATTGTTGGAGTGTCTTCAAGTTGTTTGTTTATGTATGACGTGTGTGTGTGTGTGTGTGTGTGTGTGTGTGTGTAGTACAAGCAGGAAACATGTATAACCTTTCCATGTTGGTGCCAAGACAGATGGAGTGATCTTCCACTAAATACCTCCTGCTCAACTACCTCACAGCTGGTGTACTTACTGTTATTTTTTTTAAAGTACCATGACTAAATTAGCTCTTTGAAATTTATATACATAAATTATATAAATATATATGTTGTATTTAAGATAAGAGGTAAGTTTTATTGACAACTCATTTCAAAATTTGAATCTATGGCAAATGATTAATATTCTACTTTTATTAGTATTCAATTTGATAGCAAGTAACTCAATTAAATTTATTTAATGAAAAAGAAATGAATACATTCTGTGACAGATATCAACTCCAAATAATCTATCAAGGCCTGGCATCATATAATAGTCAGTGTATCCAAACTGGCAGTAAAGCATTTTGGACGGAAACAAAATCAGTACCTTCATATTATCCTGAAATTGCCTGAAATCCTACTGTCTGCAGTAGTTAACTCCTCTTGGCTGAAGGTGTTGGGAATGTAAAAATTGGTCACCGAATGGGTGTATATGCAGAAATGTTATGTGCAGTGAAGAAGAAAAGGGATTTGTGAGAAATAATTGTTACATAATAGTAAAAATACTTTTTATACAAACATTTAAAACTATATTTCCCATTAGAAATAGAGAAAAAGGGGGTGGGATGAATTGGGAGATTGAGATTGACATATACACACTACTATGTATAAAATAGATAACTGATGAGAACCTACTGTACAGCACAGGGAACTCTACTCAGTGCTCTGTGGTGACCTAAATGGGAAGGAAATCCAAAAAAGAGGGGATATATGTATACATATAGCTGATTCACTTCACTGTACAGCAGAAACTAACACAACATTGTAAAGTAACTATACTCCAATAAAAATTAATTTAAAAAAAAGAAAATAAACAGGCCATTTCATACTGATTAAAAAAAAGAAAAAATGTGATGATGCCACTCACAATAAAAGATTCTCTCAAATTTCTTCAGACCTTGTTACTCTGACTGAGACAGAGTGTGTGCCTCTGGGGTGTGGAGGTGACATACTGTTAGAGATGTGGCCGTATTGAAGGAGTGCTTATTGGTGTGACTAGGTACAGCACTCACACTCCAGGAAAACATGAAAATTCCCAAAGAGAGCAGACCTCAGGGGTAGAAAATCCTTACAAAATCAAACTCATAGATATTGTTGCCTTCTTAATCTTATTACCTAACCTGGATGATTTTGTGTTATTCATTTGCAAAGGATGATAAAAATATTTCACCAAGACATCTTAAATGAATGCTAAATCATTGCCATCATATGTAATTTTTTCTAGACTCAAAATAACGAGTCTTTTTGCTTACAATTGACACTGCCTACCTGTTACTGAAAAATAGACAAATAGCTGTTCAAATTCTGGCACACTGATTCTTGTTTAAACTGTTTTATTTTCAAAGCCTATCTTAAATTTAGACATAGAATCCTGTACCATATTTGTGATGTATAAGGCCATTACATCATTGGTTAAAGAGAAAAATAATTATACTATGTTGTATCATTCAGTAAAGACATATTGGTGAAGAGAAGCACTGAGCTCCAAGGGCTCTGTGTGTCAGAACTGAAGCATTTCATCATTTTCCTTATAATTTATAAAACTAACTTCATTCTACTTCCCAAGGATGGAGCTGATCAGCTGGTCCTATAGTTTTGTAATTGACCTGCTTGATTAATTTGAAATTCAACTAATTTTATTATAATGAGAATCTGCTGCTTCAGGAGGAAGCCACATAAATCATTTAAATCTTGTTGAATCTGGGTATTTAATTAATTTCATTCTTTATCAGAATTCAAGTTTCAGGGATGCTATTGCAGATATTCCTTACCAGTTCTTCAATAATCTTATGAAAGGTAGCCTTTCAAATGCCAGCCTATGAGAAGGACTGAGAACAGGGCTTGGCTAGTTTTTTTCACACTCTGTGCTGAAGCACATAACTTCATACTTCATGAAAGAAAACTAAGACCAAGCGATTGAGCCAGAAATTACATATTTAATCTGGTCTGTTCAAGCTGGGACTAATCACCTGTAAGGATACAAAGTTTTTTATTCTTAGAATTCCCAGTGGCTAAAAAGAGGGAGATATGCAAAACAAAAAAACCCTATGGTATTAACATTTATATCAATTGATTATATACAAATGATATTGTTTAGTTTATACTATTTTACTGTGTTATTTTCATAATATATTCTTTTATATTATTATTTTACATATGTTTGAAATTTTTACTTATTACGTTACTTAAATTCATTCATATGTTTTTTTACCCATCACGTTTATTAAGCCTTATTCTAGACCAGTGGTTCTTAAATTTCAGCAAGCATGAAAATAACTTGGAGGACTTGAGACAGCACACACTGATTACTAATCTTCCCTAGAGGTTCTGATTTAGTAGACCCGGGGTGGCACCCACAAATTTGCACTTATAACAAGTTCCAGGTGATATTAATGTTGCTGGTCAAGATAGCCACTGGTCTAGGCATTGCGATTGTAGCAGTGATCAAAAAAATAGTCCTTGTCCTCATGGATATTATGTTTCTTTGGGAGATATAGACACCAGATAACTAAACAAACAAAGAAGATACTGATGGTCATTGTTGTGGTCTGAATATCTGTGTCCCCCTCAAATTCACATGTTCAAATCCTAATACCCAATGTGATGCTATCAGTAGATGGGCCCTTTGAGAGGTGAGTATGTCTTGAGGGCTCTGCCCTCATCAATAAGATTAACACCCTTATAAGAGAGGACTGAGTGGGCTCCCTTGCCTCTTCTGTGAGAAATCTGTGACCGACAAGAAGTGGGCTCTCACCCGACCATGCTGGCACCCTGATCTCAGACTTCCAGTCTCCAGAACTGTAATACATTTCTGTTCTTTATAAACTACTCAGTTTGTGGTATTTTGTTATAAGAGCCCAAACAGTAAGAAGTCATGAATATTGTGGAAGAAACCATGGTCATAGAAATTAAGCGGAGTGGTAGTTAAAGATTCTATTAATCAGCGTGTCCAGAGAGTCCCTCTGACCAGGTAGTGGTCATCTTGAGGCCTGAAAGCTAAGAAGCCAGCCATGGTGTAGGCCAGGCGTGTTAAAAACTGTACAAAGAGGGGCTTCCCTGGTGGCGCAGTGGTTGAGAGTCTGCCTGCCAATGCAGGGGACACGGGTTCGAGCCCTGGTCTGGGAGGATCCCACATGCCGCGGAGCGACTAGGCCCGTGAGCCACAATTGCTGAGCCTGCGCGTCTGGAGCCTGTGCTCCGCAACGGGAGAGGCCGCGACAGTGAGAGGCCCGCGCACCGCGATGAAGAGTGGCCCCCACTTGCCGCAACTAGAGAAAGCCCTCACACAGAAACGGAGACCCAACACAGCCATAAATAAATAAATAAATAAAATTAAAAAAAAAAAAAAAAAAAAAAAACTGTACAAAGAGGTTTGACATGATTTTGACTCGGGACCTAATCCTGGCTCTGCCATGTGTTAGTTGTGTGACATTGAGTATAATTTCCCTTTTCCACATCTGCAAAAGGAGTGAACATACCTAGCACATAGAATTTTCATGAGGGTCTAATGGTCTATTCTAGTGTCTGCCAGGATACTCAATACATCTTTCCCCTGCTCCTACTATATATAACATGTCATGGATATATTCATACCGATTATTAAAATTTCAAACGTGTAGAATTTGGTGATGATTTTAAATTTAAATTCTGTATCATCTGTTACCCTGGTCAGGAAGAAACACAACTTGGGTCCACTTTGACTAGCTTGTATTATCATTATTTTACCTTTGTCACAGTAATAACTTCAAATTTGGTTACAGTTTTTGAACTAAACTCACAGAAAATAACTTACATGGGAGCTTGTGTATAAATTAAGCAGACTATACTTCTAATACAATGTCTACCAATTTATAGGTGTTGATATAAGTGTGTTTTTCTCCACAATAAAATGCTATACAAAATTTAATGATCTGGAAAAAATCCTTAATTAATAATACTAAGAAACTCAGAACCCCTACTCAATGTCCATTAATCTTTTCATGCCCAGATATTTGCTGGCATTCTAGAATACAATTTTCTAGTAGTCCTGATAAACCTTTATCATTGACTTTTGAGTAGATGCACAACACTGAACTAGGCCTTATGTGAGATATAATACAAATCTGGGTAAAACAGGATAACTTTGTTCCAGGAGCTTACAGTTTAGTTGGGGTGGACTAAAGCAATTGTGCTGATAGTTGGATTAAAGAGCAGAATATGAAACCCTCTTTAAGAGAGATGAAAACAAATATCTATCAGAATAAAAAGGAGGGTTATCCATAGGCAACAATGGACAAAAGGCAAAAAAACAGCTTCCTGAAAGAAATTACACACTAGCTGCAGCTGCAGGATAGGTAGGGTCAATTACAGAAGGAGTGGGTAATCATCCCATTAAGGAATTCCACTGCAAGATTAAAAGGTTGAAATGAATAGGGTATGACCAGTGAATACTAAGTACATGAGGTCTAATAGTGGAAATAAGATTGCAAAGTGAATTATAGCTGTGTAGAGCAGTGAATGTTTGGTTGTGGAGTTCACTCAAAGGAACACACAATGGGGTAGTCATTGAAGTTTTGTCAGCAGGTGGATAACATTTTTCAATGACAATAGTTCTCAGCGGGTGTTAATTGTAATAAGAGCTGTATGGAGAAGGAAAGAGTAAGAGTCTTTTCCACTTCCAATTACTTGCCAGTGAGAGTTTAAATGTGACCCTTAATAGTGCTGAGCCTTTTTTAGCTGATTAATAATTAGCAAAATAGTCAACAGTGAGGCAGGTGAGCTCATGAGTATTATGAAAAATTTTATTTCAGCGTGAAACTTTCTGTTGTATGTGTTTTGCAATGAATCAACAACCTAAATAAGACTCATGATGCCATACTTTGATTAAATGCCAGTACTATATCTTGCTAATTATTTCAGTATAGGGTTCATTAAGCAATAATACATTGAACTGATGTCTTCAGAATGCAGTTATATCTTTCTGAGTTCTAAGAATAATGAGATTGTCTCTTAAGTATATATGGATTTTTTGGAACTGGAGTTCGTTAAAACAAATGCTTTTCCAAAATAATAAATGACTTTTGAAATGAGAGTTCAATTTGCTTTAGAAATCCATGCATGAGAGTATTTTTAAAGGTGATAAATATGTTGAGTTTGAGATATAAGATACATACATGGGACATAAAACAAAAAAGTAAAAAACCTAAGCGTGGCAAAGGGTAAGTGAATACAGAGGTCATTTGATGCATGTGGTCATGTTATACTTCTTAACAAAGCTTTAAGTGTTTTAAATAGAATCCAGAATTTAAGATTATAAGATCAGACTTATCTCACTGAAATAACTAAATTCATTCTTTGGAATGAAATTGTATATTATAGGAACATCATATAAAATAATAAGTATATATACATAAAAAAATGTCTGAGTGAGGTTCAACAAGTATCAACTGTTATTCATTACAATACTGATGATAATTTTATGATACATGAGTGAATAGTTTTGTTATGTCCTCATGATGAGTCTTTATCATTGTCTGCTGGTTTTGTAGTGTTTGATATGCTTTTTATTTTCTGTTAGTCCATGTTTCTTATTGATCTTTGCAATACATTCATTTACTGGTCATTTCACTTAAAATATATTGATCAAGAGTATTCCTTTGAAGAAGGACTTCAAAGATCACCTGGTAACAACTAATTTTTGATATTAATGTTTATATTTCTAAGCCTAACTTTCTCATCTTTAAAATTTTTTAAATGTCATGCAAATATACACACATGCTTTCAAAAATGAATCATACATTCCGTGTTTAGGTATATTCATTTTTCCCTATATCTATTTCCACCTCTCTCCTTACTGTTTCACCATATCAGCAATCCATTTACCTTAGCAACTCACCTCCAGATACACCTCTATGAACCATGTTAATGTAATATGCATACTACCCTATTAACTCCATATTTATATAAATATATATAATTGGTATTATATATGACATACATTATATATATACAACACTTATACACAAATGTATGCATACACACACACACATAGGTTTTTAGCCATTAATCTACCAAACTTAAATTATATGTTTCTACATCTTATTTTTCTCAACAAAGACTCATGAAAACTCTATCAAGTCAACTTGAGTATTAAACTCACATTTCTTAATGGCTGCAGAATATTCTATGGTGTAGGCCTACCAAGATATATTCATATGTTCCCTTATTAATATTTACTTCTAGGTTTATCCTCCAAGGATAACAATGTGCATGAATACATTTGTTAAATATTTACAAAGTGACTTTACTTCCACAGGATAGAATTGAAGGGATGTCGTTATTTGCTGACTACAATGCCTTTGCATGTTGTTTCATAGGTTTAATTGGCCGTTTGTGCTAATCTATGAATTGCTTATCTATAACTTTTGTCCATTCTCTATTGGACTGGTTTTGTTTTATTTTTAATTTGAAAATTTGCTTTGCAAATTGTGGCTATTAATACCTCAGCTATCTCCTGAGTAAAAGTCAAATTTAATGTTTCTTAATTTAGCTTATGGGGTTGATGTCAGAAAATCTTTAATATTTATGAGGCCAGAAGTTTTATTTCTTTTATAACTTGAGGTTTGAAGTCTAATGACAATCATGTTCTCTTTTCCTAGGACATACAGATATGTAGATGTTCGTATTTTCTATTCTTGCCTTTCCCTTTAAAACCTATATGGAATTTATTTTGTAAATAGTAAATATGGGGATAGGTATGATGAGTGCAGTTCTATATTGGGTTGTTACAGTAGGCCTCCTTGAGAAAGTGGCATTGAGATAAACCTTAGAGGAGGTGAGGTAGCAAGCCATGTTCATAACTGGAAAAAAGGTAACACAAGGAAACAGTTGGTAAATGGCCATAAGGTGAGAAACTACCAGAGGTATCCCAGTGAAGCTTAAACAGAGTGAATAGAAGATGAAATCAGGAGGATAATGAAGGAAAAGAAGGCCACATCATCTAAGATCATTAAAGCATATTGGGTTCCATGTCTCAGTTATGGGAAGAATGATATGATTAGTGAGATTATACTAGAAAATTTCCTAATATGGGAAAGGAAATAGTCAATCAAGTCCAGGGAGCACTGAGAGTCCCATACAGTATAAATCCAAAGAGAAACATGCCAAGACACATATTAATCAAATTATCAAAAATTAAATGCAAAGAAAAAATATCAAAAGCAGCAAAGGAAAATTAACAAATAACATACAAGGGAATCCCCATCAGGTTACCAGCTGATCTTTCAGCAGAAACTCTGCAAGCCAGAAGGGTGTGGCAGGACGTATTTAAAGTGATGAAAGGGAAAAACCTACAACCAAGATTACTCTACCCAGCAAGGATCTCATTCAGATTTGATGGAGAAGTTAAAAACTTTACAGACAAGAAAAAGCTAAGAGAATTCAGCACCACCAAATCAGCTTTACAACAAATGCAAAAGGAACTTCTCTAGGCAGGAAACACAACAGAAGGAAAAGACCTACAATAACAAACCCACAACAAGAAACCCACAATAAGAAAATGGTAAAAGGAACATACATATCGATAATTCCCTTATATGTAAGTAGATTAAATGCTCCAACTAAAAGACATAGACTGACTGAATGGATACAAAAAAAGACCCGTATATATGCAGTCTACAAGAGACCCACTTCAGACCTAGGGACACATACAGACTGAAAGTGAAGGGATGGAAAACGATATTCCATACAAATGGAAATGAAAAGAAAGCAGGAATAGCAATTCTCATATCAGACAAAATAGACTTTAAAATAAAGAATATTACAAGGGACAAAGCAGGACACTACATAATGATCAAGGGATCAATCCAGGAAGAAGATATAACAATTGTAAATATTTATGCACCCAACAAAGGAGCACCTCAATACATAAGGCAACTGCTAACAGCCATAAAAGGGGAAATCGACAGTAACACAATCATAGTAGGGAACTTTAACACCCCACTTTCACCAATGGACAGATCATCCAAAATGAAAATAAAGAAACACAAGCTTTAAATGACACATTAAACAAGATGGACATAACTAATATTTATTGGACATTCCATCCAAAAACAACAGAATACACTTTCTTCTCAAGTACTCATGGAACATTCTCCAGGGTAGATCATATATTGGGTCACAAATCAAGCCTTGGTAAATTTAAGAAAATTGAAATTGTATCAAGTATCTTTTCAGACCACAATGCTATGTGACTGGATATCAATTACAGGAAAAAATCTGTAAAAAAATACAAACACATGGAGGCTAAACAATGCACTACTTACTAACCAAAAGATCACTGAGGAAATCAAAAAATACCTAGAAACAAATGACAATGAAAATACGATGACCCAAAACCTATTGGATGCAGCAAAAGCAGTTCTAACAGGGAGGTTTATAACAATACACACCTACCTAAAGAAACAAGAAACATCTCAAATAAACAACCTAACTTTATACCTAAAACAATTAGAGAAAGAAGAACAAAAAACCCCAAAGTTAGCAGAAGGAAAGAAATCATAATGGTCAGATCAGAAATAAATGAAAAATACATGAAAGAAACAATAGCAAAGATCAATAAAACTAAAAGCTGGTTCTTTGAGAAGATAAACAATATTGACAAACCTTTAGCCAGACTCATCAAGAAAAAAGGGAGCACACTCAAATCAACAGAATTAGAAATGAAAAAGGAGAAGTAACAACTGACACTGCAGAAATGCAAAGGATCATGAGAGATTATCACAAGCAACTATGCCAATAAAATGGACAACCTGGAAGAAATGGACAAATTGTTAGAAAAGCATAACCTTCCAAAACTGAACCAGGAAGAAATAGAAAATATAAACAGACCAGTCACAAACACTGAATTTGAAACTGTGATTAAAATTCTTCCAACAAACCAAAGCCCAGGACCAGATGGCTTCACAAGCAAATTCAATCAAACATTTAGAGAAGAGCTAACACCTATCCTTCTCAAACTCTTCCAAAATATAGCAGAGGGAGGAACATCCCAAATTCATTCTATGAGGCCACCATTACCCTGATACCAAAACCAGACAGAGATGTCACAAAGAAAGAAAACTACATTCCAATATCACTGATGAACATAGGTGCAGAATTCCTCAACAAAATACAAGCAAACAGAATCCAAGAGCACATTAAAAGGATCATACACCATGATGAAGTGGGGTTTATCCCAGGAATGCAAGGAATCTTCAATATATGCAAAACAATCAATGTGATAAACCATATTAAAAAATTGAAGGATAAAAACCATATGATCATCTCAATAGGTGCAGAAAAAGCTTTCAACAAAATTCAACACCCATTTATTACAAAAACCTTCCAGAAAGTAGGAATAGAGGGAACTTACCTCAACATAATAAAGGCCATATATTACAAACCCACAGCCAACATCATTCTCATGGTGAAAAACTGAAACTATCTCCTCTAAAATCAGGAATAAGACAAGCTTGTCCACTCTCACCACTATTATTCAACATTGTTTTGGAAGTTTTAGCCACAACAATCAGAGAAGGATAAGAAATAAAAGGAATCCAAACTGGAAAAGAAGAAGCAAAGCTGTCAGTGTTTGCAGATGACATGATACTATACATAGAGAATCCTAAAGATGCTACCAGAAAACTACTAGAGCTAATCAGTGAATTTGGTAAAGTAGCAGGATACAAAATTAATGCACAGAAATCTCTTGCATTCCTATACGCTAATGATGAAAAATCTGAAAGAGAAATTAAGGAAACACTCCCATTTACCATTGCAACAAAAAGAATAAAATTTCTAGGAATAAACCTACCTAAGGAGACAAAAGACCTGTATGCAGAAAACCATAAGACAGTGATGAAAGAAATAAAAGATGATACAAACATATGGAGAGATATACCATGTTTTTGGATTGGAAGAATCAGCACCATAAAAACGACTATACTACCCAAAGCAATCTACAGATTCAATGCACTCCCTGTCAAAATACAAATGACATTTTTCACAGAACTAGAACAAAAAATTTCATAATTTGTATGGAAACACAAAAGACCCTGAAGAGCCAAAGCAATTTTGAGAAAGAAAAGCAGAGCTGGAGGAATCAGGCTCCCTTTCTTCTGACTATACTAGAAAGCTACAGTAATCAAAACAGTATGGTACTGGCACAAAAACAGAAATATAGATCAATGGAACAGGATAGAAAACCTAGAGATAAACCCACGCATATATGGTCACCTTATCTTTGATAAAGGAGGCAAGAATATACAATGGAGAAAAGACAGCCTCTTCAATAAGTGGTGCTGGGAAAACTGGACAGCTACATGTAAAAGAATGAAATTAGAAGACTCCCTAACACCATACACAAAACTAAACTCAAATGGATTAAAGACCTAAATGTAAAGCCAGACACTATAAAACTCTTAGAGGAAATCATAGGCAGAACACTCTATGACATAAATCACAGCAAGATCCTTTTGGACCCAACTCCTAGAGAAATGGAAGTAAAGACAAAAATAAACAAATGGGACCTAATGAAACTTAAAAGCTTTTGCACAACAATGGAAACCATACACAATATGAAAAGACAACCCTCAGAATGGGAGAAAATATTTGCAAATGAAGCAACTGACAAAGGATTTATCTCCAAAATTTACAAGCAGTTCATGCAGCTCAATATCAAAAAAAAAACCAACCGAATTCAAAGATAGGCAGAAGACCTAAATAGACGTTTCTCCAAAGAAAATACACAGATTGTCAAGAAAAACATGAAAGGATGCTCAACATCACTAATCATTAGAGAAATGCAAATCAAAACTACAATGAGGTATCACCTCACACGAGCCAGAATGGCCATCATCAAAACATCTACAAACAATAAATGCTGGGTAGGGTGTGGAGAGAAAGGAACCCTCTTGCACTGTTTGTGGGAATGTAAATTGATACAGCCACTATGGAGAACAGTATGGAGGTTCTTTAAAAAACTAAAAATAGAACTACCATATGACCCAGCAATCCCTCTACTGGGCATATATCCTGAGAAACCATAATTCAAAAAGAGTCATGTACCACAATGTTCATTGCAGCTCTATTTACAATAGCCAGGACATGGAAGCAACCTAGTGTCCATCTACAGATGAAAGGATAAAGAAGATGTGGCACATATTTACAATGGAATCTTACTCAGCCATAAAAAGAAACGAAACTGAGTTATTTGTAGTGAGGTGGATGGACCTAGAGTCTGTCATTACAGAGTGAAGTAAGTCAGAAAGAGAAAAACAAATACCATATGCTAACACATGTATATGGAATCTAAAAAAAAAAATTTCTGAAGGACCTAGGGTCAGGACAGGAATAAAGACACAAGATGTAGAGAATGACTTGAGGACACGGGGATGGGGAAGGGTAAGCTGGAAGGAAGTGATAGAGTGGCATGGACATATATACACTACCAAATGTAAAATAGCTAGTGGGAAGCAGCGGCGTAGCACAGGGAGATCAGCTCGGTGCTTTGTGACCACCTAGAGGGGTGGGTTAGTGAGAGGGGGAGGAAGAAGCAAGAGGGAGGGGATATGGGGATATATGTATACATATAGCTGATTTACTTTGTTATACAGCAGAAACTAACACACCATTGTAAAACAATTATACTCCAATAAAGATGTTAAAACACTTGTTTAACCATAACTGTGGAAAATACATCATAAACAATTTTAAAAGAACACTTACACATGTTCACTTTGTAGCTTATAATTTTGTAGTGTTGAAGTAAGGTACTTATATTATAAATTTAGTATTCTAGTTTTCTATGCAAGATTTTTTGGCTCAATTTTTGGCATCTAATTCATTAAACAGACTGGAATATATTTTTCTATCTGATGGAAGATGAAAGTGTTCAGTTTCCCAGTGTTTTACTATTCTTTGGCCCTTATCAAGCGATGAAAGTGGCTTCATAAGGTGTGTTGACACATGACAAACTGACCCTCACTGTTGTTTTAATTTCTTAAAGCTATTTGGGGGTTAAGATCTCTAAGGTCATTTAACCCAATTCTAAGAAACTCAATTGCAATTCAAATGGAAATTTTACTAACTTCATATACTAAAAGGATAAAATGAAAATTTTATATTTAGACTTTTCATCCAAGAACATGATCTACCTTTCCATTTATTCAGATAATGTGTTGCATCTCTTAATATCATTCTTCATATAGGTCCTATATCTTCTTTGTTAAATTAATGCCCGAGTGTTTTAACTTTTGGTTGTTATTTTAATTGAATGTTTTCCTTTGCCATAGTTAGTATTTTTTGCTAAAATAGTGAAGAACAAAAAATTTTTAATACTTATCTTGGAGCCAGATACTTTATCAAATTATCTTATTAATTCTAAGGTTATCATAGTGTCTTCTCACTTAAGATATTTGCTTTTTATTTTTAAATTAAGTGTATTCATTTTCTATTTGTATTTTAAGTAGAATTTTTCTTAGTATGGGTCTTGAGTTTTATCACATGGTCTGTTGATATTGTGTGTGGCAAAAATATTCCTTTTTAAAATAAACTAAAAACTGACAGCTGGACAGAATTCCTTTTGAAGATTTGAGAAATATAGCTATTAGTCAAACATCTAAATAGTGGCAAATTTCTTTTAAACGACCCAAATGAAAAGCAATGTGTGTTGCTGTCAAAGACACACACAGCTGCGTGATTATGATGGAGTTTGAGGAGGAAACAACCACAGCAAACAAGTGCAGAGTCAATACTTCAGCTTTGCTGACCATCATGAGAAATATACACTTCAGAGGGCAAATCATATTTTACAGTCATGAATAAGTGTAAGGGCTTTAAGTCCAGTTATTTCTGGTTGCAAAATGAAGAAGAACAAGAGGAGAGATGATTTGTGCCAAATTTTTAAGAATCATACTTGGATGTAAAATGCAAAGTTATAGGCAGTGTAAGCAAAAATCCTATTTCAGGTGTGTGTGAGTGTGTGTGTGAGAGAGAGAGAGACAAAGAGATTATAACTCTGAAAAATTCTTTCAAAATGAAGCAAAGAGCCCAGAGAACTAGATTCACCCCCAAGTGATGTTGAGAGTCAAGGTTGTTTTACTTGTATTAGAAAGCAGTTTACCCCATGCCGTTTTTGAGAAGGTGTCCTTTCAAAGGCTCAGTGATACAGTCCTGAGCAGCAACGGCAGGAGGTAGAATTGATTTTCTGTCTTCAGTTTGGCAGACATGACTATTGAAACTGCATGAAACTAAACGGTCAAGGATTATATGATCCAAAGGACCAAGTGGTGTCTTTTTTACCTTCCTAAGGTAGTAGGATGTATGAGTTTTTTCAGTTTGGTATTTGGAGACGAAAATATGAAGTATGGGCAGAGTCTAATTATTGCAATATAAAAGATTTAATTTTATAAATTGTCAGATGAGTATAATTTGTATATTTAACATTAAAAGAATGATCTATACTTGTTTCAATTTTTTTTCATTCAGAAAATATCTTCCAAGAGAATTCTTTATCATGTTTTGTTAAAACGTTCACTATTTCAGAATTGGAACCAATAGGCACTACCACATTGCAATACCTTTTAAAATTCACTTACTCATACAGTGCTAATAGAGAACCTAACTATGCCAAGTGCAGTCCAGATCCTTGGGCTATGTCAAGGAACCAGATCAGAATTCTTGCCCTTAAGAAGCTTACTATGTCTCCTCAGTTACAATGTAAAATATTAAACTATACACTTGATAGTATTTTGCAAAATAAGTGCTAAAAAGGCCAGGGAAATGGTATGGGAGAGTAGGTGCAATGTTACATATGATGATTAAAATGATAGTATTTAAGCAAAGACTTGAAGAAGGTGAGGGAATTAGCATCTGGATATCGGGGAGCAGAGTGGTACAAGCAGAGTCAGTAAGTGCAAAGGCCTGAAGACGGGAACACGCTTGGCAGGTCCCAGGAAATGTAAGATAAGCCATTATGGCTGGAACACAGAACCCTTAAGAGAGTAGTAGGAAATGCTATCAGATGGAAGGGAAGGAAAGATCAGGGCCTTGAAGTGGCTCTTACTCTGACTGAATTATGGAGTAAGGGTGAGTTGTATGCAGAGGAGTATCCTAATCTGATATACATTTTTTTTAAAGGATCACTATAGCTGTTCATAGACTACAGTGGAGACCAGAGTTGGGATTAATGGATACATTTTAAATATAGAGTCCCCAGTATTTTCTGATAGAAAGGGTACAAAGTGTGAGATAGAGACTCCAAGGTTGACTCAGATTTGGCCTCAGCAAGTGAAAGAATGAATTTGCCAATGACTGAGATGAGAAAGACTGTAGGTGGCTCAGGTCTGGGGGAGCAAATGAGGAATTCAGTTTTATACAAGCTTTTGACATTTACTGTTTTCAACTGGAAGTGTTTTTATATCTATACCTATGTATATAATCATACGTATATATTACATGTGTATTCACTATTTATATATTTAACATACTTGTATATGTAACATAGTTTTCCCTCAAGGAACAACTATGTAGGTACAGAGATAAATTTGGAAACTGTAAGCAAAATAGAGTGTAAATAAATAATTAGTATCTAGAATGGTGATAATAGTTCAATATAAATGCTATGAACTACTCTAATTTTTATGTAACCTTGGTCATAGTATCCAAATTCCCTGATACTCATCTACCTCATTTGTAAAGCTGCCATGATAATACTTGTTCTCTTTGGTTTAATTCCAAAAATGAACATGTTAAAATATCAAGGCTGATATCAGCAGATAATTCTAAATGAAAAAGAATTGAAAATAGAATAAAATTAACATTCAATTTTTCACAATTAAACTCTCAGATAACTAGTCTTAAATTTTATTACAGGAAAAATATTACTATACAATTTTACTGTCAGTTAATCAGCCATATTACTGTGAACAGTACAGCGATGGCACATACAGCTTAAAACAGGATGGATTCAAGGAAAAGTTTCCTATACCTTCCGGCTCTCCTGCTGGTCCAGGATTAGAACCATAATCTGAGATGTATTATCAGTGATGTTGATCACAGCAATCTGTATTGCAATTGTCAAGTAGCCTGTGAATTTCCTGTGAGAAGTGACAGTTACTTTTAACTGAATTTGTTGACCGTCTTTGGCTTATGATCCGAGTTCTGTAAATGCTTGCTGAATAAAATAATAGAGGTATTATTCCATCCCCCTGTGAGCTCACATTTGAACTACGACAGCATTTAAAATTAAAGATCAAGTGTAAATATAAATGTTTTGCAATAGAAATGGGTGTCTATAAAAGAGTTTCTCTACAAAGCTTACAAAAATCACCATTGTGTTCACTATTATTTATCTTAAACACAAATTCTAAAACAATAAGGTATAAAAATAGGCAATGCATTCAGATTATCATTCAGTAAGTAAAAGTGCATATCTAGAAACCAATAAAATGTGAAACTGTCAAAATTAAGGCATCTGGTAAAGTGGCTAGATATAAGCCAAACTGTAGACATCAAAAGATCTTTTTTATAGTAATATTCAATTCAGAGTTTATTTTATAGCCTTTATTTTGGACAACAAATTATTTCACTTGACTAACTGTAATGTACATAGTTTAATATGAAATATAAGTTCAAGAAAATGTTGATCCTACATTTGTAATTATACAATGATTATGTCCTCTATAGTTCCTGCATTTGGATTGCAACTTAGATATAATCTTTCATGGTGGATAAAATGAAAATGGAAATATGATCACTTGGAGATTTCTTGTGTGCAAGAGATAACAAAATAAACCCCAAGCGAAACACAGCCCACACCTAACAAGCACACAATTACAGTGCCAGAAGAGCAAAACTTCCTTAGCAATGAGAGAGCAAGACAAATTCCAATAGCACATGCAGGGAAAGTTTGCATGAGTTTATTTCTTATAGTCTACCTCACTTAAAAAAATGCAGAAAATCAAATCAGTGAAAACAAACAATGAGAAGGCTACAAATCTACCTTGTAATTACAAAACTTTCTGATGGTCTCATTTGATCCAATAATAAAATCTAGCATATAAATAAAACCTTTCTAACATTTCTCTACAAATTTTCTTTACAATGATTATTTCCTCTTTATATAACTTTTAAAATGGCATAGGTTATATTTTAAGATGAGCAATGAAAAATTGAAATTTATGAAAAAATACCTTCACAGTATCAAAAAGTGCTATCAATTCATTCATTCAAATATTAGTTACCCTCAATGTGTATTACATTTTACCAGACATTGAAAATAAACTATAGAATGGAGAAGATCTTGCTTCAGAGCTTACCATATTTTGCTTGGTGTTGGGAGTTGGGTGCATTGAAAAGCAAGTAGGCAATTAGTATAACGGATGTTAATTGCTATGATGGTAGAAGTATAGTGTGCCTTCAGAGCACTTAGGCAGTACCACTTAATGGAATGGAATTAATAACACAGTGTATTCATTTCCTATTGAGCCTGTGATAAATTGTCACAAGTTTGGTGGCTTGAAACAGCTTACTCTCTTTCTGCTCTGGAGTTAATAAGTCTGAAATAGGCTTCCAGGCCTGCCTGCCTGGCTTGAGGGGTGAATCTGTATCATTCGTTTTCTAGCATCTAGAGGCTGCTTATATTCCTTGACTCATGGCCCCTTCCTCTGTGTCTGTCGCTCTCTGTAGTTACATCTTTCTCTTTATTATTAGGACCTTTGTGATTATATTGGGCATACCTGGACAGTCAATGATATTCTCCTCATCTCAATATTTTTTTAACTTAATTATCAGTCTCTTTTACCATGTGAAGCAACACATTCACAGGTTCTAGGAACTGACATCTTCGGGGGTCATTCTTGCCCACCCAGGAATGAACCTATTTTATATATAAGTTTAATAAAAAATTGTGTTTATTTGATGTTTAACAAGAAAAAGTATTATTCAATAAATGATTCTGTGATAGTTGAATATCTATTTGGAAAGAAATTGACCATTTAGGTGTTCACCTCATAAATTAATATCAGAAGGAATTCCATGTTGGAATTATCTGTCTCCAGTGGATTCCACTGAAATAGACCATAATGGGAATGACTCCCCCTAGAGTTTTATAGTATCACCTTACACAACTGACCACCGCAGCACTTTCTTAGGGTAGCAGTGGAAATTACAAAATTTTTCAGAGAAGGAATTGGCAATACATATCAAGATCATTCAATTATGCATACTCTGCTGGTAACTTAACTTTGTTTTTAAGCACGTAGTATACTTTTCTTCATAAGAAACCCTTTACGTACAATAATAAGCAACCTAATGTCACATTTAGTGGAGGAGTTTACTAACAGTCAAAAACTTCCAACAGTCAAAAACTTCCAACACTAGTAGCTTAAGTACTGAAATATTTTAGACCCATTTGATGTAATATTAAAGTGATTAAAATTATCTTTCAACAAGTTTTTTATTGATAATAGAAAATATTTAAATGATAAGGATAGAAACTTCATATATTGGAGACTGTTTAATTGTAGTTATCTCCCATACATACTTATTTCCTTTGTCTACCAGTACCCCACCAAAATGCAATAAAAATATATTAATTTACTACAACAAAGAAAAGGGTGGAATTGATAAGCATGCAATAAAATTTCAATAAATGGAAGACAGAAAGGAAGTAGAAGTGTGACTAACTCAGAAGGGAATGCAACTCAAGGGTATGACTTTTGAACTTTCTTGTTTCTTTGTATGGTTTCATTCTTTATTTAAAATCTCCAGTGGAACTTTCAATTCCCAAGTTTATGACACAAAATTTAGGAAAGGGAGGAGGGAGTCGTAATACCTGACCTCCAGTGAGTTCTACAGTAGGATGCATGGCTCTGCCATACCTAACACCAATGTGAGGCAGCCAAAGAAAACAGAACTACAATCTACGTATCAAACAATTTTCTATTTTCTCCCTTGGTTACTATCTTTGCCTACCCAAGGATGCACTTCTGCTTGTTAGAATCTGATAATTTAACTCGTAAAAGAAATTGTTATTTTTCATTTTTTTAAACATCTTTATTGGAGTATAATTGCTTTATAATGGTGTGTTAGTTTCTGCTTTATAACAAAGTGAATCAGCTATACATATAAATATATCCCCATATCTCCTCCCTCTTGCATCTCCCTCCCACCCTCCTTATCCCATCCCTCTAGGTGGTCACAAAGCACCGAGCTGATCTCCCTGTGCTATGGGGTTGCTTCCCACCAACTATATATTTTACGTTTGGTAGTGTATATATGTCCATGCCACTCTCTCACTTTCTCCCAGCTTACCCTTCCCCCTCCCCGTATCCTCAAGTCCATTCTCTAGTAGGTCTGTGTCTTTATTCCCGTCTTGCCCATAGGTTCTTCATGACCTTTTTTTTTTTTTTTTTTTTTAGCTTCCGTATATATGTGTTAGCATACGGTATTTGTTTTTCTCTTTCTGACTTACTTCACTCTGTATGACAGACTCTAGGTCCATCCACCTCACTACAAATAACTCAATTTCATTTCTTTTAATGGCTGAGTAAGATTCCATTGTAAATATGTGCCACATCTTCTTTATCCATTCATCTGTTGATGGACACTTAGGTTGCTTCCATGTCCTGGCTATTGTAAATATAGCTGCAATGAACATTGTGGTACATGACTCTTTTTGAATTATGGTTTTCTCAGGGTATACGCCCAGTAGTGGGATTGCTGGGTCATATGGTAGTTCTATTTTTAGTTTTTTAAGGAACCTCCATACTGTTCTCCATAGTGTCTGTATCAATTTACATTCCCACCAACAGTGCAAAGGGTTCCCTTTTCTCCACACCCTCTCCAGCATTTAATGTTTGTAGATTTTTTGATGATGGCCATTCTGATCGCTGTGAGATGATATCTCACTGTAGTTTTGATTTGCATTTCTCTAATGATTAATCATGTTGAGTATTCCTTCATGTGTTTGTTGGCAATCTGTATATCTTCTTTGGAGAAATGTCTATTTAGGTCTTCTGCCCATTTGTAGATTGGGTTGTTTGTTTTTTTGATATTGAGCTGCATGAGCTGCTTGTAAATTTTGGAGATTAATCCTTTGTCAGTTGCTTCATTTACAAATATTTTCTCCCATTTGGAGGGTTGTCTTTTCATCTTGTTTATGGTTTCCTTTGCTGTGCAAAAGCTTTTAAGTTTCATTAGGTCCCATTTGTTTATTTTTGTTTTTATTTCCATTTCTCTAGGAGGTGGGTCCAAAAAGGATTTTGCTGTGATTTATGCATAGAGTGTTCTACCTATGTTTTCCTCTAAGAGTTTGATAGTGTCTGGCCTTACATTTAGATCTTTAATCCATTTTGAGTTTATTTTTGTGTATGGTGTTAGGGAGGGTTCTAATTTCATTCTTTTACATGTAGCTGTCCAGTTTTCCCAGCACCACTTATTGAAGAGACTGTCTTTTCTCCACTGTATATTCTTGCCTCCTTTATCAAAGATAAGGTGACCATATATGCGTGAGTTTATCTCTAGGCTTTCTGTCCTGTTCCATTGATCTATATTTCTGTTTTTGTGCCAGTACCATACTATCTTGATTACTGTAGCTTTGTAGTATACTCTGAAGTCAGGGAGCCTGATTCCTCCAGCTCCGCTTTTCTTTTTCAAGATTGCTTTGGCTCTTCAGGGTCTTTGCTATTTCCATACAAATTGTGAAATTCTTTGTTCTAGTTCTGTGAAAATACCAGTGGTACTTTGATAGGGATTGCACTGAATCTGTAGATTGCTTTGGGTAGTATAGTCATTTTCAGTGTTGATTCTTCCAATCCAAGAACATGGTATATCTCTCCATCTATTTGTATCATCTTTAATTTCTTTCATCAGTGTCTTATAGTATTTCTGCATACAGGTCTTTGGTCTCCTAAGGTAGGTTTATTCCTAGATATTTTATTCTTTTTGTTGCAATGGTAAATGGGAGTGTTTTCTTAATTTCACTTTCAGATTTTTCATCATTAGTGTATAGGAATGCAAGAGATTTCTGTATCCTGCTAATTAATTTTGTATACTGCTACTTTACCAAATTCACTGATTAGCTCTAGTAGTTTTCTGGTAGCACCTTTAGGATTCTCTACGTATAGAATCATGTCATGTGCAAACAGTGACAGTTTTACCTCTTCTTTTCTGATTTGGATTCCTTTTATTTCTTTTTCTCCTCTGATTGCTATGGCTATAACTTCCAAAACCATGTTGAATAATAGTGCTGAGAGTGGGCAACCTTGTCTTTTTCCTGATCTTAGTGGAAATGGTTTCAGTTTTTCACCATTGAGGACGATGTTGGCTGTGGGTTTGTCATATATAGCCTTTATTATGTTGAGGAAAGTTCCCTCTATGCCTACTTTCTGGAGGGTTTTTATCATAAATGGGTGTTGAATTTTGTTGAAAGCTTTTTCTGCATCTATTGAGATGATTGTATGGTTATTATCCTTCAGTTTTTAATATGGTGTTTCACATTAATTGATTTGCGTATATTGAAGAATCCTTGCATTCCTGGGATGAACCCCAGTTCTTCATGGTGTATGATCCTTTTAATGTGCTGTTGGATTCTGTTTGCTAGTATTTTGCTGAGGATTTTTCATCTATATTCATCAGTGTTATTAGCCTGTAGTTTTCCTTCTTTGTGACATCTTTGTCTGGTTTTGGTATCAGGGTGATGGTGGCCTCGTAGAATGAGTTTGGGGGTGTTCCTCCCTCTGGTATATTTTGGAACAGTTTGAGAATGATAGGTGTTAGATCTTCTCTAAATGTTTGATAGAATTCGCCTGTGAAGCCATCTGGTCCTGGGCTTTGGTTTGTTGGAAGATTTTTAATTACACTTTCAATTTCATTGCTTGTGATTGGTCTGTTTATATTTTCTATTTCTTCCTGGTTCAGTTTCGGCAGGTTGTGCTTTTCTAAGATTGTGTCCGTTTCTTCCAGGTTGTCCATTTTATTGGCATAGAGTTGCTTGTAGTAATCTCTCATGAACCTATGTTTTTCTGCTCTGTCAGTTGTTACTTCTCCCTTTTCATTTCTGTTTCTATTGATTTGAGTCTTCTCCCTTTTTTTCTTGATGAGTCTGGCTAATGGTTTATCAATTTTGTTTATCTTCTCAAAGAACCAGTTTTTAGTTTTATTGATTTTTTCTATTGTTTCCTTCATTTCTTTTTCATTTATTTCTGATCTGATCTTTATGATTTCTTTCCTTCTGCTAACGTTGGCGTGTTTTTGTTCTTCTTTCTCTAATTGCTTTAGGTGTAAGGTTAGGTTGTTTATTTGAGATATTTCTTGTTTCTTAAGCTGGATTGTATTGCTATAAACTTCCCTCTCAGAACTGCTTTTGCTGCATCCCATAGGTTTTGGGTCGTCGTGTTTTCGTTGTCATTTGTTTCTAGGTATTTTTTGATTTCCTCTTTGACTTCTTCAGTGATCTCTTGGTTATTTAATAGTGTATTGTTTAGCCTCCATGTGTTTGTATTTTTTACAGATTTTTTCCTGTAATTGATATCTAGTCTCATAGCATTGTGGTCAGAAAAGATACTTGATACGATTTTAATTTTCTTAAATTTACCAAGGCTTGATTTGTGACCCAAGATATGGTCTATCCTGGAGAATGTTGCATGAGCACTTGAGAAGAAAGTGTATTCTGTTGTTTTTGGATGGAATGTCCTATAAATATCAATTAAGTCCATCTTGTTTAATATATCATTTAAAGCCTGTGTTTCCTTATTTATTTTCATTTTGGAGGATCTGTCCCTTGGTGATATTAAGGTGTTAAAGTCCCCTACTATGATTGTGTTACTGTCGATTTCCCCTTTTATGGCTGTTAGTATTTGCCTTATGTATTGAGGTGCTCCTAAGTTGGGTTCATAAATATTTACAATTGTTATATCTTCTTCTTGGATTGAACCCTTGATCATTATGTAGTGTCCTTCTTTGTCTCTTGTAATAGTCTTTATTTTAAAGTCTATTTTGTCTGATATGAGAATTGCTATTCCCACTTTCTTTTGATTTCCATTTGCATGGAATATCGTTTTCCATCCCTTCATTTTCAGTCTGTATGTGTCCCTAGGTCTGAAGTGGGTCTCTTGTAGACAGCATATATACGCATCTTGTTTTTGTATCCATTCAGCCAGTGTATGTCTTTTGGTTGGCACATTTAATCCATATAGATTTAAGGTAATTATTGATATTTATCTTCCTATTACCATTTTCTTAATTGTTTTGGGTTTGTTATTGTAAGTCTTTTCTTTCTCTTGTGTTTCCTGGTAAATGTGTTTAGCATTTTGGTGGTGCTGAATTCTCTTAGCTTTTCCTTGTCTGTAAGGGTTTTAATTTCTCCATCAAATCTGAATGTGATCCCTGCTGGTTATAGTTATCTTGGTTGTAGGTTTTTCTCCTTCATCACTTTAAATATGTCCTGCCACTCCCTTCTGGCTTGCAGAGTTTCTTCTTAAAGATCAGCTGTTAACCTTATGGGGAGTCCCTTGTGTGTTATTTGTTGGTTTTCCCTTGCTGCTTTTAATATATTTTCTTTTTATTTAGTTTTTGGTAGTTTGATTAATATGTGTCTTGGCATGTTTCTCCTTGGATTCATCCTGTATGGGACTCTTTGTGCTTCCTGGACTTGATTAACTATTTCCTTTCCCATATTGGGGAAATTTTCACCTATAATCTCTTCAAATATTTTCTCAGTCCCGTTTCTTTATCTCTTCTTCTTCTGGGACCCCTATAATTCGAATGTTGGTGCGTTTAATGTTGTCCCGAAGGTCTCTGAGATTGTATTCAATTCTTTTCATTCTTTTTTCTTTATTCTGCTCTGCAGCAATTATTTCCAGTATTTTTTCTGCCTCAGGTATTCTGCTATTGATCCCTTCTAGAGAATTTTAAATTTCATTTATTGTGTTGTTCATCACTCTTTGTTTGCTCTTTAGTTCTTCTAGGTCCTTGTTAAATGTCTGTTGTATTTTCTCCATTCTATTTCCAAGATTTTGCATCATCTTTACTAAAGAAGATGTGGCCCATATATACAACGGAATATTACTCAGCCATAAAAAGGAACGAAATTGAGTTATTTGTAGTGAGGTGGATGGACGTAGAGTCTGCCATACAGAGTGAAGGAAGTCAGAAAGAGAAAAACAAATACCTTATTCTAATACATATATGTAGAAACTAAAAAAGCCATACTGATGAACCTAGTGGCAGGGCAGGAATAAAGACGCAGACGTAGAGAATGGACTTGAGGACACTGGAGGGAAGAGGAAGCTGGGATGAAGTTGAGAGTAGCATTGACATATATACACTACCAAATGTAAAATGAATGGCTAGTGGGAAGCTGCTGCATAGAACAGGGTGATCAGCTTGATGCTTTGTGATGACCTAGAGGGACGGGATAGGGAGGGTGGGAGGGAGGTTCAAGAGGGAGGGGATATGGGGATATATGTATACATATGGCTGTTTTACTTTGTTGTACAGCAGAATCTGACACAACATTGTGAAGCAATTATACTCCAATAAAGATGTGGAAAAAAATAAAGGAGAATGCAACAACAACAACAACAACAAAAATATATATATATACATATATGTACTATCCATTCATCTGTAGATGGACATTTAGGTTGCTTCCATGTCTTGGCAATTGTAAATAGTGCTGCAGTGAACATTGTGGCACATATATTTTTTGAATTATGGTTTTCTCAGGGTATATGCCCAGTAGTGGGATTGCTGGGTCATATGGTAGTTCTATTTTTAGTTTTTTCAGAAACCTCCGTACTGTTCTCCATAGTGGCTGTATCTACTTACATTCCCACCAATAGTGCCGGAGGGTTCCCTTTTCTCCACACCCGCTCCAGCATTTATGGTTTCTAGATTTTTTGATGATGGCCATTCTGACCAGTGTGAGGTGATACCACATTGTGGTTTTGATTAGCATTTCTCTAATGATTAGTGATGTTGAGCATCTTTTCATGTATTTGTTGGCCATCTGTATGTCTTCTTTGCAGAAGTACCTATTTAGGTCCTCCACCCATTTTTGGATTTGGTTGTTTGTTTTTATGATATTGAGCTGCATGAGCTCCTTGTATATTTTGGAGATTAATCCTTTGTCAGTTGCTTTGTTTGCAAATATTTTCTCTCATTCTGAGGGTTGTCTTTTTGTCTTATGGTTTCCTTTGCTGTGCAAAACTTTTAAGTTTCATTAGGTCCGATTTGTTTATTTTTATTTCCTTTTCTCTAGGAGGTGGGTCCAAAAGGTTCTTGCTGTGATTTATGTCATAGAATGTTCTGCCTTTGTTTTCCTCTAAAATAATAAAATACCTAGGAATAAACCTACCTAAGGAGATAAAAGACCTGTACTCAGAAAACTATAAAACACTGATGAAAGAAATCAAAGATGACATAAACAGATGAACAAATATACCATGCTCCTGGATTGGAAGAACCAATATTGTAAAAATGACTATACTACCCAAAGCAATCTACAGGTTCAATGCAATCCCTATCAAATTACCAATGGCATTTTTCACAGAACTAGAACAAGACATTTTACAATTTGTATGGAAACACAAAAGACCCCAAATAGCCAGAGCAATCTTGAGAAAGAAAAATGGAGCTGGGGGAATCAGGCTCCCTGACTTCAGATTATACTACAAAGCTACAGTAATCAAGACAGTATGGTACTGGTACAAAAACAGAAATACAGATCAATGGAACAGGATAGAAAGCCCAGAGTAAACTCACGCACATATGGTCACCTTATCTTTGACAAAGGAGGCAAGAATATACTTCAATAAGTGGTGTTGGGAACACTGGACAGCTACATGTAAAAGAATGAAATTAGAACACTCCCTAACACTATACACAAAAATAAACTGAAAATGGATTAAAGACCTAAACGTAAGGCCAGTCACTGTATTATATTTTAATATATTTTATCGCCTAGTAATGTACCAATGTTAATTTCCTTTTTCAAAAAATTCACTGTGGAAACACAACATGAGATCTACCCTCTTAAAATTTTTCAAGTGTACAATGTTTTATTGTTGACTATGAGTACAATGTTGAACAGCAGATCTCTAGAGCTGATTCATCTTGCTTGACTAAAACTTGTTCATTGATTAGTAACTCCTCCTTTCCCCCTCCCCCCGTTCTAGATACCTCATATAATAGGAATCATGGAGAATTTGTCTTACTGTAACTGGCTTATTTCACTTAGCATAATGTACCATGGTATTTTTTTTAACTTTTTATTTCATATTGGAGTATAGTTGATTAACAATGTTGTGTTAGTTTCAGGTGTACAACAAAGTGATTCAGTTATACATACATATGTATCTATTCTTTTTCAAATTCTTTTCCCATTTAGGTTGTTACATAATATTGAGCAGAGTTCCCTGTGCTATACAGTAGGTCCTTGTTGGTTATCCATTTTAAGTATAGCAGTGAAGGGTGGGGGGTGGGAGGAATAGTTACGGAGTTTGGGATTGACATTATATCACTTCTATTTTAAGGCAAAAAGAAACATTTCTATTTTGAAGTTGAAAAACTATGGTCAGAAAAAAAAGATGAATGCAACATGTTATGGCCACATCTGAAAAGTTGATACATTACCACCCACATTAAAAATCCTAAAATCATTCCCACTGGACTTCAGTTATTGACTCCAACAAAATTAATGTACTGTCTGCAATCATTAGGTGGTTAAAAAAATTAAAAATAAATCTAGTATCAACTGTCAATAGAAATTTCAAAGCAGATTGGATTCCTGAGATGATAAAAACAAGGAGTCAGTGATTCTATTGATTTTTTTGAGGGGGGTGAGGGAGGAAAGGAAGGATGAAAGAATAAAAGAATGAAGGCATTCATTAAATAGATTAATAATACATTGAAAAACTATTTAAATTCTACTTTTTAGATTCAATATCTGATACTGAAATCATAAATAAATACGAAATGGACAGGGGCCCACATTTCTTAACACCATGGTTATTTACTCTTAAAACAAATTAGGTAATTGATGATGAAATTAAATTCATCTTATAATCACTTATTGGTTAATTGAGACTCTTCATCCCTTGCTAGAAATGTTTCAGGGAAGAGAAAGGAGGAAATACTGTAGAAAGGCAATTTTTGGAATACCTGCTATGTTTCATGTTCTTATAGATAATAACATACTTGAAAAGCCATATTTGAGGGGTTTTGTGCTATCAGTTTTAATGATGAAATGGGGTTGAATTCATTTATGTAAACTGCCTAAATCTAGTAAGTAGCAGTTAGAATTTGATAAATTATGTTGAATTCCCAAAACTATTTTCTACCCATACTGCATTATCTTCCATGTTAAGATTAAAAAGAAGCACGAATGATGTGACTAATAAAAGATGAATTTCCAAACTATACAAACAGCTTAAACAGCTGAATATCAAAACCCAACAACCCAGTCCAAAAATGGACAGAAGACCTAAGTAGATATTTCTCCAAAGAAGATATACGATGGCCAAAAGGCACATGAAAAGATGCTCAGCTTTGTAATTATTAGGGAAATGCAAATCAAAACTACAATGAGGTGTCACCTTACACAGGTCAGAATGGCCAACATCAAAAAGTCTACAAATACTAAATGCTGGAGAGGGTATGGAGTAAGGGGAACCCTTCTACACTGTTGGTGGGGATGTAAACTGGTAAAACCACTATGGAGAACAGTAAAGAGGTTCCCTAAAAAACTAAAAATAGTTGCCATATGATGCAGCAATTTCACTCCTGTGGCATATTCCCAGAGAAAACTGATTAGAAAAGAAGATACATGTACCCCAATGTTCATAGCAGCATTATTTACAATAGCCAAGACATGGAAGCATCCTAAATGTCCATTGACAGATGGATAAAGATGTGATATATATATACACATTGGAATATTATTCAGCCATAAGAAAGAATGAAATAATGCCATTTGCAGCAACATGGATGGACCTAGATATTATCATACTAAGTGAAGTAAGTCAGAGAAAGACAAATATCATATGATATGGCTTATATGTGGAATCTTTAAAAATAATGCAAATGAACTTATTTACAAAACAGAAATAGACTTGCAAACATAGAAAATAAACTGTGGTTACCAAAGATGAAAAGGGGGGGAGGTGTAGGGATAAATTCGGAGTTTGGGGTTAACAGGTACACATTATTTCATACAAAATGGACAAAAAACAAGGACCTACTGTATCGCACAGGGAACTATATTCAATATGTTGTAATAACCTGTAATGGAAAAGAATCTGAAAAAAATATATAACTGAATCACTTTGCTGTACCTCTGAAACACTGTAAATCAACTACATTTCAGTTAAAAAATAAAAACAAAAAAAGAAGCAGGAATTGCATATTTGATTCTTTCTACTGTTTGTATCCACATCAATCTGTAGATTGGGTGAAATGCATGAAACCAAAATTTGTAATTTCTGTAAGAAAAAAGTAGGAATTCATTTTTCACTTTCATTTTCCCAAAATGTTTACAGTGGAGTCTAATATATGCTATATATTAAATATCTAAATAGACGTAAATCGTAATCATATGCTTAATGAATCCATAATTATCAACCAAGACATTAAACATAATCAAATAAAATTGAATTAAAAAATGCATGAATGTTAAAGGCTTTTCTCAGTTATATGAAACCTATAACCTTAACACATATGACTTCTGTGAATTTAACACTTTATTCAAGGGTGAAATATACGTTGAAAAAAGCAAACTTGAAATTTAGATGAGGTAAAGATCTTGTTCTTCCCATTTTATTAAAACTCCTGAGAGAAACAACAACAAAAATAATAACCTAAATTTTGATCCTTTTATGTATAAGAAAATATAAAAGACAATAAATGGGTTAAAGTTATATAACAAAGTACTCTTTCAAATCAATATGAAAAACAAAAATAAAAGATAATTGGGAAATTGAGTAAATATGAGTAAATTCAACCTCAAATCATCGTCACTGAAATTTAAAACTGAAATGTTCAAATATTGAATTTTTAAATTCTAATAATTAGTAAGTGAAAAAAAATACAGTGAGAAAGAACTTCTCATTTCATGTTGGTGTAAGAAAAGTCAGGTACTTCCAGGAAGGATATTTAACATGTATATCACTTGCCTCCTTTGTGTATAATTATTTTGCCTGGATAATTTGACTTCTACAAACGTATCTTTAATCTTCAGTGTGAATAATCTTGAAGTCTAATCTTGAATGTAAACAAATCATTTTGTACAAGATTTTCATTAGTGTTAATGTTAGAAGGGGAACATGGCTTATTAAACCTCAGTATGTAGAAATATAAGGCATGGTTTCAAAGAATTATTGTGGCAGGCTTAAAAAAATAAGCCAGTTACAAAATGTTGTATGACTTTATATTAAAAGTTATGCCTAGAAAATAGCTAGATTAAATATGTTAACATTATTTTAACCATCATGACATTTTTGGGGGTCAGGTTATTCTTATTTTCCTTTTATATTGTATATGTTCAACATAGGACAAATTATTTCTATAATCAAAAGTCTATCTAAAAGTGATTTTATAATCTTGTCCTCACTCTTCTTTCAGCAAGCATGCCTTCATATTTTTCTTCTGTTAATTGGGAGTAGGTAGGAAACCTCAAGTATCTTTTAATCTTCCTTGCTGCTCATCCCCAGTATTCAGTCAGTTACCAACACAGTTTGAATCAAGCTCAAATACCTCTTTAATCTATGTTCTCTGCTTTCTTTTTTTTTTTGCTGTTATATATGTATATTTTTAAATTAATTAATTAATACATTTTTGGCTGCTTTGGATCTTCACTGCTGCACATGAGCTTTCTCTAGTTGTGCTGAGTGGGGGCTACTCTTCGTTGCAGTGCGTGGGCTTCTCATTGCGGTGGCTTCTCTTGTTGTGGAGCACGGGTTCTAGGTGCGCGGGCTTCAGTAGTTGTTGCACATGGGCTCAGTACTTGTGGCTCGTGGGCTTTAGAGTGCAGGCTCAGTAGTTGTGGCGCACGGGCTTAGTTGCTCTGCGGCATGTGGGATCTTCCTGGACCAGGGATCTAACCCGTGTCCCCTGCATTGGCAGGCAGATTCTTAACCACTGCGCCACCAGGGAAGTCCCCTATGTTCCTTACTTTCTATTCCCACTGCCATTGCTTTGGTTCAGTGCATTCAGTTTTTCATGGGAATGTTAAAATAGCCTCCAACTGGCTTCCTTGGTTACAATCCAGCTCCACCTCCTGCTTTTCCCTCAATTCCTCTTCCAAGCTGCTGCCAGAAGGATATTTCTACAACACAATCTTGGTCATGCCATTGTCCTGACTTTAAAAACTGATAACTTTCCATATTTTGACTCGATTAAACACTTTACCATGTCATTCAAACTTTCAACAATCGGGCTTCAGTTTACCTCTACTGATTTCTTCTAAGCCTAACCTCAGCACACATGCACACGTATGCATTCACACACAAGCACACATCATAGACCTTATAGAGGGTCCAGCTATACTAATTGCCATTTTCAAACATTCCATGCACTTTCATTTGTATGCATTTGTTTTTTCTTGATGCATTCTTCTAAGTCTTGCAAAAATCTTATTCTTCAAAGCACAGTTTAAAAATTGCCTATTCTATAGTACACAAAAATACTAAGCACATTTTTCAATGCTCCCAGAGTATTTTCTATATAGCTATTTTACACTGCATAATGAACTGCTCTTTGTTCATCCTTACCACTGATAGCTAGCTATACAATTAATACCTAGGGGGAAGATACTTTATCTTATTCATCTTTGTATCTTCATGTCCTGGACAGTATATAACATATAGTAGATGTTCAACAGTTTGAGTGAAATCTGAAAAAACACAACAATTTGTGAGTCCACTCTGAATAAACTAGTGCCATTAGGCAACAACTCATTTATAAAAATTCTATGATAAGATCTTTATTTGAACTGAATATTGCCATACATGTTATATAGATTGCTTTTTAAAATTGTATCTGTTTTATTACTTATTGCTCTTACTCTCATTCACTACTTGACACCCTGCAATCTGCCTTTTAGTCCCCCAATTTGATGGGCAATACTCTCCTTAAGGTGCCCATTCACATTGCCAAATCCAGTGATCCCACTTACCTCATTTTGACTAATTTCTATTATTTTTTGGCCATTTTTTCCTTAAATGAACATGCTTCAGCATTTGTGTCTCTTAAGCACTTCCTCAGTTTTGAAACTGTACCTCCCTTTGGGGATTCCCTACCCCTCACATACTGGCATTTTTCTAATACTCTGGCCATTAATTCTCTGCTTGCTTTGAGGATTCCACTTTTCCTTTCAGTCCTTAAAATATTGGTTATCACTTGAGCTTCTATTTTATGTACTCATTATCCCTTGTCTTCAATGTAGCCCCCTTCTAATTAGTCTTCAGTATTGCAGGTCAACAATGTTTTATAAAATATAAACTTGACAGAGACCTGAACCAATTGATAAACCCTAATGGTAACCATAAATTTGTTTATGTAAACACTTTTCTTATGAAATGTGTTACAACAAAAGAAGATATGTCAGTGATAAACAGTAGGTACATCAGCACTTAAGATTTAACCCAGTAGTCACAGTTTAGGAATTACATTAATCACAGTACATCGTGCGTTGCCCCCAACACTTCTGATCCCTTTCTTCACTTTTTTCCTTTGACTCGACAGCATCTAAAATGCTCTGGATTTTACTCTTTCCTTTTTTCATCTTTTTTTGTTTATCTCCTACAACTATAATTTCCATGAAGGCGGGAATCTTTTTCTGTTCTCATCTATTTTATTCACTGTCATACCTAAGATTCTAGAGTGGTTCCTGGCACATGGTAGGTATTCAATTCACCTCTTTTGAACAAGTAAATGTATGAATGTAACACCTTATACCTCAATTCTTGAAACTGTGAAGCTTTATTGGTCTCCCTGTGCCTTAGTCTCTTCACAATATTTCACAAAATTGAATTAACCCGGAGCAGAATTTTGTACTGCTATTAAGGAATACAGTCTCTAGGGAAATTCATTAAAGCTGAGGCTCTGCTCTCTCATTTCACTTTCCTCATTCCTTAAGGAAATCATGAGCCCCACTAGCCTAGATCTGATGTTGCCTGGTACTGCTCCTCTATTTTCATTTCTTCCACTACCCTGGGTATTCAAGTCAGCACTGCATGCCTCTCTCTCTGCCTGGCTGGACTCAAAGATAATGAAATCCTCGGTCCCTGCCCTAACAGTGTTACTATTTTTGGGGTGTGAAAGGGCAAATCGTATTTCCTTTGATAATAATAACTGGTCAGGGAAGTTCAAGGAGGTAGCATAAACAATCAAAGGGGGTTAGGTTTTTGGGTGATGAAATGGCAGAGAATGACAGAAATAAACTTACCTTTTCATCATTTTTCTTGATTCATATAATTGAATACTATAGCAATTTAAATTTAAGACTTTATATGTTGAAAAAATAATGAAACATACAAACACATCTAAAAGATAACAAATGGTCTGATATTTATAACATTGCCTTAAGTAGGAAACAACAGTAAAAGGTGTTCTCAACAGCAGTAAACGAGACACAGAAACGGAAAAATCTCACTCCTACATTACTCAGGAAACATTAGAAAGACAAACACAAACACCAGAATGGAGGTAAAAATCGACTACTATACCAATGACTGGAACTTTTGAAAGAGGAGTACAAACGACGAAGAATTCCATCCACTATAGGACTACAAGGTGAACTATTTTAAACACTCAATCATGATAGTAAAATTCAGATGCCAGCTAAGATACTCTTCCTCAGTGTCCAAATAGATCACCTTAAATCATATTGTGTATTGATGGGTGTCTGGAGATCTTCCAGTCATGCTGGAGATTGTATAGGGAGGACAGAGAAGGGTGAAGGTTTCTTTGAGTCAATTCTAGGTTTAAATGTCTGCTTCTATAAAATTGAATCACTGAGTGCATCACTTAATCCCCCCAGCTGTGTACCATTCTGCTGCTAATAGCTCCAGAGGAGACATGAATCTTGCCTTTAATTTCCCTTGGCAAACATAACTCATCCAAGGTGTTTGTGTCTTTGTGTGTGTGTGTGTGTGTGTGTGTGTGTGTGCATGGCAGAATTTTCTTGAGTTTTGGGGCACTGTGGATTTATCCATTATTAGATTGCTTGACTTTCTTTCTTCTTGTAAATACTCCCTTCACGTATTTCCTTCCTTCTATAATTTTCTGAATACTTATCCCTCTGAAGATCCCTGAAACTAGATTCTACATCTTCATTTCACAATTTAACTTTCTACTCCTACACACTATGGCTGCTCACTTCTGTGTATCCTTGAACTCATCAGTGGGCTATACTAATAATCACCAATCACAAGATACAATAACTATTAAAGATTTTGAAATATCCCACTCTCCATTCACCAATATGCCAGAGAGAAGGTGAATAAATACAGATTTTTATATCATCAATCTTAATAATTACAACGTTCCCCATACATGGCAGAAGTAACTACATATGTTAAACTTCTTTTTTTTTAACATCTTTATTGGAGTATAATTGCTTTACAATGGTGTGTTAGTTTCTGCTTTATAACAAAGTGAATCAGCTATACATATACATATATCCCCATATCTTCTCCCTCTTGCGTCTCCCTCCCACCCTCCCAAACTCACCCCTCTAGGTGGTCACAAAGCACTGAGCTGATCTCCCTGTGCTATGTGGCTGCTTCCCACTAGCTATCTATTTTATATTTGGTAGTATATATAAGTCCATGCCACCTCTCACTTTGTAGCAGCTTACCCTTCCCCCTCCCTGTGTCCTCAAGTGCATCCTCTACATCTGCGTCTTTACTCCTGTCCTGCCTGTAGGTCCTTCAGAACCATTTTTTTTCCTTAGATTCCATATATATGTGTTAGCACACGGTATTTGTTTGTCTCTTTCTGACTTACTTCACTCTGTATGACAGACTCTAGGTCCATCCACCTCACTACAAATAACTCAATTTCATTTCCTTTAATGGCTGAGTAATATGACATTGTATATATGTGCCACATCTTCTTTATCCATTCATATGTCGATGGACAATTAGGTTGCTTCCATGTCCCAGCTATTGTGAATAGAGCTGCAATGAACACTGTGGTCCATGACTCTTTTTGAATTATGGTTTCTCAGGGTATATGCCCAGAAGTGGGATTGCTAGGAAGTATGGTAGTTCTATTTTTAGTTTTTTAAGGAACCTCCATACTGTTCTCCATAGTGGCTGTATCAATTTACATTCCCACCAACAGTGCAAGAGGGTTCCCTTTTCTCTACACCCTTGCCAGGATTTATTGTTTCTAGATTTTTTTGATGATGGCCATTCCGACCAGTGTGAAGTGATACCTCATTGCAGTTTTGATTTGCATTTCTCTAATGATTAGTGATGTTGAGCATCCTTGCATGTGTTTGTTGGCAATCTGTATATCTTCTTTGCAGAAATGTATATTTAGTTCTTCTTCTGCCCATTTTTGGATTGGGTTGTTTGTTTTTTTGATATTGAGTTGCATGAGCTGGTTGTAAATATTGGAGGTTAACCCTTTGTCAGTTGCTTCATTTGTAAATATATTCTCCCATTCTGAGGGTTGTCTTCTTGTCTTGTTTATGGTTTCCTTTGCTGTGCAAAAGCTTTTAAGTTTCATTAGGTCCCATTTATTTATTTTGTTTTTATTTCCATTTCTCTAGGAGGTGGGTCAAAAAGGATCTTGCTGTGATTTATGTCATAGAGTGCTCTGCCTATGTTTTCCTCTAAGAATTTTATAGTATCTGACCTTACATTTAGGTCTTTAATCCATTTTGAGTTTGTTTTTGTGTATGGTATTAGGGAGTATTCTAAATTCATTCTTTTACAAGGAGCTGTCCAGTTTTCCCAGCACCACTTACTGAACAGGTTGTCTTTTCTCCATTGTATATCTTGCCTCCTTTATCAAAGATAAGGTGACCATATGTGCGTGGGTTAATCTCTGGGCTTTATATCCTGTTCCATTGATCTATACTTCTGTTTTTGTGCCAGTACCATAATGTCTTGATTACTGTAGTTTTGTAGTATAGTCTGATATCTGGGAGCCTGATTCCTCCAGGTCCGTTTTTCTTTCTCAAAATTGCTTCAGGGGCTTCCCTGGTGGCGCAGTGGTTAAGAATCCGCCTGCCAACGCAGGGGACACGGGTTCGAGCCCTGGTCTGGGAAGATCCCACATGCCGCGGAGCAACTAAGCCCGTGCGCCACAACTACTGAGCCCGCGAGCCACAACCACGGAAGCCCGTGCACCTAGAGGTCGTGCTCTGCAGCAAGAGAAGCCACCGCACTGAGAAGCCCGCGCACCGCAACTAGAGAAAGCCCGCGCGCAGCAACAAAAACCCAACCTAACCAAAAATAAATAAATTAATTAATTAAAAAAAAAAACAAAACAAAATTGCTTTGGCTTTGTGGGGTCTTTTTTGTTCCAAACAAATTGTAGAATTTTTTGTTCTGTGAAAGATGCCATTGGTAGGCTGATAGGGATTGCACTGAATCTGTAGATTGCTTTGGGTACTATAGTCATTTTCACAATGTTGATTCTTCCAATCCAAGAACATGGTATATCGCTCCATCTGTTTGTATCATCTTTAATTTGTTTCATCAGTGTCATATTGTTCTCTGCATACAGGTCTTTTGTCTCCTTAGGTAGGTTTATTCCTAGGTATTTTATTGTTTTTGTTGCAGTGGTAAATCGGAGTGTTTCCTTAATTTCTCTTTCAGATTTTTCATCATTAGTGTATAGGGATGCAAGAGGTTTTCGTGCATTAATTTTGTATCCTACTACTTTACCAAGTTCGTTGATTAGCTCTAGTAGTTTTCTGGTAGCATTTTAGGATTCTCTATGTATAGTATCAGGTCATCTGCAATCAGTGACAGGTTTAGTTTTTCTTTTCCAATTTAGATTCCTTTTATTTCTTTTCCTTCTCTGATTGCTGTGGCTAAAACTTCCAAAACTCTGTTGAATAATAGTGGTGAGAGCGGACATTCTTGTCTTGTTCCTGATCTTAGAGGAAATGGTTTCAGTTTTTTACCATTGAGAACGATGGTGGCTGTGGGTTTGTCATATATGGCCTCTATTATGTTGAGGTAAGTTCCCTCTATGCCTACTTTATGGAGGGTTTTTATCATAAATAGGTGTTGAATTTTGTCAGAAGCTTTTTCTGCATCTATTGAGAAGATCATATGGTTTTTCTCCTTCAATTTGTTAATATGGTGTATCACATTAATTGATTTGCATATATTGAAGAATCCTTGCATTCCTGGGATAAACCCCACTTCATGGTGTATGATCCTTTTAATGTGCTGTTGGATTCTGTTTGCTAGTATTTTGTTGAGGAATTTTGCATCTATGTTCATCAGTGATATTGGCCTGTAGTTTTCTTTCTTTGTGACATCTTTGTCTCATTTTGGTATCAGGGTGTTGGTGGCTTTGTAGAATGAGTTTAGGAGTGTTCCTCCCTCTGCTATATTTTGGAACAGTTTTGGAAGGATAGGTATTAGCTCTTCTCTAAATGTTTGATAGAATTCGCCTTTGAAGCCCTCTGGTCCTGGGCTTTGGTTTGTTGGAAGATTTTTAATCACAGTCTCAATTTCAGTGCTTGTGATTGGTCTGTTTATATTTTCTATTTCTTTCTGGTTCAGTCTCTGAAGGTTGTGCTTTTCTAAGAATTTGTCCACTTCTTCCAGGTTGTCCATTTTATTGGCATATAGTTGCTTGCAGTAATCTCTCATGATCCTTTGTATTTCTGCAGTGTCAGTTGTTACTTCTCCTTTTTCATTTCTAATTCTGTTGATTTGAGTCTTCTCCCTTTTTTTCATGATGAGTCTGGCTAATGGTTTATCAATTTTGTTTATCTTATCAAAGAACCAGTTTTTAGTTTTATTGATTTTTTCTATTGTTTCCTTCATTTCTTTTTCATTTATTTCTGTTCTGTTCTTTATGATTTCTTTCCTTTTGCTAACTTTGAGGTTGTTTTGTTCTTCTTTCTCTAATTGCTTTAGGTGTAATGTTAAGTTGTTTATTTGAGGTGTTTCTTTTTTCTTGAGGTAGGATTGTATTGCTATAAACTTCCCTCTCAGAACTGCTTTTGCTGCATCCCATAGGTTTTGGGTCGTCGTGTTTTCATTGTCATTTGTTTCTAGGTATTTTTTGATTTCCTCTTTGACTTCTTCAGTGATCTCTTGGTTATTTAATAGTGTATTGTTTAGCCTCCATGTGTTTGTATTTTTTACAGATTTTTTCCTGTAATTGATATCTAGTCTCATAGCGTTGTGGTCAGAAAAGATACTTGATACAATTTTAATTTTCTTAAATTTACCAAGGCTTGATTTTTGACCCAAGATATGATCTATCCTGGAGAATGTTCCATGAGCACTTGAGAAGAAAGTGCATTCTGTTGTTTTTGGATGGAATGTCCTGTAAATATCAGTTAAATCCATCTTGTTTAGTGTATCATTTAAAGCCTGTGTTTCCTTATTTATTTTCATTTTGGATGATCTGTCCATTGGTGAAAGTGGGGTGTTAAAATCCCCTATTATAGTTGTGTTACTGTTGATTTCTCATTTTATGGCTGTTAGCAGTTGCCTTATATATTGATGTGTTCCTATGTTGGGTGCATAAATATTTACAATTGTTATATCTTCTTCTTGGATTGATCCCTTGATCATTATGTAGTGTCCTTCTTTGTCTCTTGTAATAGTCTTTGTTTTAATGTCTATTTGGTCTGATATGAGAATTGCTACTCCAGCTTTCTTTTGATTTCCATTTTCATGGAATATCTTTTTCCATCCCCTCACTTTCAGTCGGTATGTGTCCCTAAGTCTGAAGTGGTCTCTTGTAGACAGCATATATATGGGTGTTGTTTTTGTGTCCATTCAGCCAATCTGTGTCTTTTGGTTGAAGCATTTACTCCATTTACATTTAAGGTAATTTTTGATATGTATGTTCCTACTACGATTTTCTTAATTGTTTTGTGATTTTTCTTGTAGATCTTTTCCTTCTCTTGTGTTTCCTGCCTAGAGAAGTTCCTTTAGCATTTGTTGTAAAGCTGGTTTTGTGGTGCTGAATTCTCTTAGCTTTTGTTGTCTGTAAATGTTTTAATTTCTCTGTTGAATCTAAATGAGATCCTTGGTGGGTAGAGTAATCTTCGCTGTAGGTTTTTCCCTTTCATCACTTTAAATATGTCCTTCCACTCCCTTCTGGCTTGCAGAAATTCTGCTGAAAGTTCAGCTGTTAACCTTATGGAGATTCCCTCTTATGTTATTTGTTGTTTTTCCCTTGCTGCTTTAATGTTTTTTCTTTGTATTTAATTTTGATACTTTGATTAATATTTGTCTTGGCATGTTTCTCCTTGGATTTTCCTATGTGGGACTCTCTGCGCTTCCTGGACTTGATTGACTATTTCCTTTCCCATATTAAGGAAGGTTTCAACTATAATTGCTTCAGATATTTTCTCACTCCCTTTCTTTTTCTCTTCCTCTTCTGGGACCCCTATAATTTGAATGTTGGTGTGTTTAATGTTGTCCCAGAGGTCTCTGAGACTGTCCTCAATTCTTTTCATTTTTTTTTCTTTATTCTGCCGTGCAGTATTTATTTCCCCTATTTTATCTTCTAGGTCACTTATCTGTTCTTCTGCCTCAGTTATTCTGCTATTGATTCCTTCTAGAGAATTTTTTATTTCATTTATTGTGTCGTTCATCATTGTTTGTTTTCTCTTTAGTTCTTCTATTTCCTTTTTAAACGTTTCTTGTATTTTCTCCATTTTATTTCCAAGATTTTGTGATCATCTTTACTATCATTACTCTGAATTTTTTTTTCAGGTAGACTGCCTATTTCTTCTTCATTTGTTTGATCTGGTGCGTTTTTATCCTGCTCCTTCATGTGCTGTGTGTTTCTCTGTCTTTTCATTTTGCTTAACTTACTGTGTTTGGGGTCTCCTTTTCACAGGTTGCAGTTTCGTACTTCCCGTTGCTTTTGGTGTCTGCCCCCAGTGGCTAAGGTTGGTTCAGTGGGTTTTTGTATGCTTCCTGGTGGAGGGCACTGGTGCCTGTGTTCTGGTGGATGAGGCTGGATCTTGTCTTTCTGGTGGGCAGGACCACGTCCAGTGGTGTGTTTTGGGGTGTCTGTGATCTTATGATTTTAGGCGCCTCTCTTCTAATAGGTGGGGTTGTGTTTCTGTCTTGCTAGTTGTTTGGCATAGGGTGTCCAGCACTGTATCTTGCTGGTCGTTTAGTGGAGCTGGCTCTTAGCGTTTAGATGGAGATCTCTGGGAGAGCTTTTGCCATTTGATAGTACATGGAGCCAGGAGGTCTCTGCTGGACCAATGTCCTGAACTCGGCTCTCACTCCTCAGATGCACAGGCCTGACACCTGGCTCAAGCACCAAGACCCTGTCAGTCATATGGCTCAGAGAAAAAGGGAGAAAAAAAGAAAAAATAAATAAAATTAAGTTATTAAAATAAAAAAATAATTATTAAAAATTAAAAAATTAAAAGTCAGTAAAAAAAAAAATAAGAGAAAAAGAAAGAAAAAAATGAGAGAAGGAATGAAGAGAGCAACCAAACCAAAAAACAAATCCACCAGTGATAACAAGTGCTAAAAACTGTACTAAAAAAAAAAAAAACGGACAGACAGAACCACAGACAAATGGTAAAAGCAAAACTATACAGACAAAATCACACAAAGAAGCATACACATACACACTCACAAAAAGAGAAAAAGGAAAATATATATATATCTATATATTAAAAAAAAAGGAGGATGAGAGCAACCCAATCAATAAACAAATCTCCCAATGATAATAAACTCTAAATACTAAACTAAGATAAACATAAATCCAGGAACAAATTAGATGCAGAAAGCAAACCCCAAATCTACAGTTGCTCCCAATGTCCACCGCCTCAATTTTGGTGTGATTCATTGTCTATTCATGTATTCCAGAGATGCAGGATACATCAAGTTGATTGTAGAGATTTAATCCGCTGCTCCTGAGGCTGTTGGGAAAAATTTCCCTTTCTCTTCTTTGTTCTCACAGCTCCTGGGGTTCAGCTTTGGATTTGGTCTCGACTCTGCGTGTAGGTCGCCTGAGGGCGTTTGTTCTTTGCTCAGACAGGACGGGTTTAAAGTAGCAGCTGATTAGGGAGCTCTGGCTCAATCAGGCCTTGGGGAGGGTGGGGTACAGAATGAGGGGCGAGCCTGCAGAAGCAGAGGCAGGCATACTGTTGCAGCAGCCTGAGGTGCACTGTGTGTGCTCCAAGGGAAGTTTTCCCCTGACCACGGGACCCTGGCAGTGGCGGGCTGCACAGGCTCCCGGGAGGGGAGGTGTGGATAGTGACCTGTGCTTGCACACAGGATTCTTGGTGGCTGCAGTAGCAGGCTTAGCGTTTCATGCCCATTTCTGGTGTCAGCATTGATAGCTGTGGCTCGTTCCCATCTCTGGATCTCAGTTAGGCAGTGCTCTGAATCCCCTCTCCTTGCGCACCCCGAAACAATGGTCTCTTGCTTCTTAGGCAGGTCCAGACTTTTTCCCGATTCCCTTCTGGCTAGCTGTGGTGCACTAGCTCCTTTCAGGCTGTGTTCACGCAGCCAACCCCAGTCCTCTCCCTGGGATCTGACCTCCGAAGCCCAAGCTTCAGCTCCCAGCCCCCACCTGTCCCAGGAGGTGAGCAGACAAGCCTCTCAGGCTGGTGAGTGCTGTTTGGCACTGATCCTTTGTGCGGGAGTCTCTCCACTTTGCCCTCCGCACCCCTGTGGCTGCGCTCTCCTCCGTGGCTCTGAAGCTTCCCCCCTCTGCCACCTGCAGTCTCTGCCCACGAAGGGGCTTCCTAGTGCGTGGAAACATTTCCTCCTTCACAGCTCCCTCCCACTGGTGCAGGTCCCGTCCCTATTCTTTTGTCTCTGTTTTTTCTTTTTTCTTTTGCCCTACCCAGGTATGTGGGGAGTTTCTTGCCTTTTGGGAGGTCTGAGGTCTTCTGCCAGCATTCAGTAGGTGTTCTGTAGGAGTTGTTCCACATGTAGTTGTATTTCTGATGTATTTGTGTGGAGGAAGTTTATCTCCATGTCTTACTCCTCCACCATCTTGAAGGTCTCTATATGTTTAGCTCTTGATTAACACTTTCTTTTTTTATAGCAGGCCTTATATTTGACAGATACAGTCCTATTAGTAATGATGACTAGAGCAATTATCAGGCACCTCCTTTGGGCCAGCCACTGCTAAGTACACTATATTCATAAGTACAACTGCTATGAGCATTTTGCAGATATGAAAATCTTGCTGATTAAGAAATGTGGAGATGATCACTTTTTTGAGATTTCTGATCACACAGTGTTTTAAAACAAAACCCTTAATATTCTTAATCTTGTTGTTTTAGCCATGTTCACTGTACACTGAGCATTTAATTGCTAAAACTCTAGATTTGTGGACATCTCTCGTTCAGTAAAGGTGAAGTTTAACTCTGTCTCTGCTCAGTCTGGGTAAAAGATGGAAGTAGAATTTAACTCATTTTTCTCCTTTCTGAAAATATCACCATGTATTTCTATTCTACCTACTGTTCTCTTGTGTTATTTCTGGGCCTCCAGGTCTTTAAATCGTTAGGCTATAGGCTTAAGGTAGGAAGAGCTATGATTTAGAACAGTGCTGTGAGAGAAGGAAAATAAAGGAAAACTGTCATTGAACCAATAAATAGTCTGCAAGACATTCAACCAAAGGTCAATCAATATTTTATTTTTTGACCTGTTTAAGTCACAAGAGCTCAAGATTCATGGTACTAATATACATTAGCTCTCACGTGTTTCCTTTATCCTCCAATGATGTTCATTTTGCTTGCTATAGTCTCAGTCTAGGATCATGTATAGTTCTTGCTAATAAAAAAAAAAAAAGCAAGCTTGCTAAACATGGAAGATGTTAGCAAACTGACAGAGTCATTTTTTTTTTCTTGACTGCAGTTTCATATTTTACTCCTTTTGCAAGCAGCATTACTTCAACTATTTTCGGTCCTACAGTTCATTGATACATAGTAATCAACATTGATCTGAACACAGCTTATTTTTTCTTTTTCTTTGTTTTTTACTTTTACCCAGACTTACCCAATTTGTACATTTTCTATGCTGTCTACATTAAAGAACTTTATTTGATTTTATACATATGTGCTTAAGATTATTAGGTAAAGTCAGTTTATATTTTTATTGATTTTCATTTTTAATATTTCATATATCTTGATAGATTAAAAAGAATATGAGAATTCCAGGCACAAAAATGAGGCCCTGGGTCAGGTTTACCACTGTATAGCTGTGTTTCTATGCGCAAGCCATTTCCTGATTCAGTCAATTTCCATTTCTAAAATGTGATTAATTATAACTCCATCAAAAGTTTGTTCTGACCAATGGGATAAAAAAAGTGAAAGTGCTTTTTTATAAATAGTAAAGTGCCTGGTAAATATTACATTTTTAAAGTTTTACATTTACATTTTATAGAATATCATGCATATTTTATAGTTATTTAACTTTTAAAATAAGAATATGTGCAAATTCCACAAAAGTTCAAGATATAGATCACTCTGAAGCATATGTCCAAGGCTATGTTACTATTTAATATGTAATTTTAAAGCCTGTCTATAATTTCATATTCTTCTTTTTTTGATCATTTACAATTGCATCTCTGACTTTAATTATCATGTTTTTGCTCCCATTAGGCAAGAAAATAACTTATGACTTACTACCATAGATACTCAGTTGAAACTTACATGTGGCTTATTTATTTCAATTTTGAGACAGTCATTTACCGAGAGGGAAACAAAGTTGGTATAATTTTCATCTGCTCCTTTAGGTGAATTGGAAGTCTTCAGAATTTACAAGAAAAGCAGCAATACTGAAAAAGATTTCTAAATCTATCCCATCTAGTGGCTTATGATTCAAGGTGCTCAGATACTTACAGCTTGATCTGTGTATGTCTGCCAAAGGGGCTGACTTCCTTTCAGGGGACTTGGCCATCAACACCGTTCTGATTCTACTAAGAAATAGGCACCTGATCCATCATCTTTCTGACCTCTTCACCAAGAGCAGGCTTTGACTGTCACTGTTTCTCCTAGTTCTTGGCATCTAATTTTATCTCATAACTTAATTCTGGATTTCATTGCAACGATCCAGGGTTTTAAATCTTGCCATCCTAGGCAACTAATGGCAGTCTCCTTTTGATTTGGGTGCTAAGAATAAGATAAAACTTAAAATCCAATAAAAGTTCATTTTCTGGTTTTATCATTATCTAAAGTGCTTGTACTAAAGAGAGAGGTGTTTCAAAAATGATTTGGATATTATCAAATTACCAGATATGAAAAAAGGAGAATGGATCAGAAAGGAGATAAGACAAGCTAACCCATTTAATATGTATCTCCCACTCTTCAGGGAAAATAGTTATCAGACAAAAGGGAATTTTATTGGCATTTTTGGTTTAAAAAATAGTTTTATTTTTGCTTTCTATTTTAGCAGCAAATTCTTTTTTCACAATATATCTTACATGTAAACTTTATAAACACAAATTCTTTGTTTACAATATAAAGTGGTGAGAGTTGGAACCCTGAAACTCAATCCATCTTTCTGAGATGCTCCAAAGACCATGTAGGTATCAAAGAAAAACAGTTTGAAAATCAATGAGTTAGGAAAATACCTAGAAGTCAAGATACATAAGTCATGCCCTCATAGTACTGAAAGTACTTAAAGCCAAAGGACTAACTGTGAAACCAACCAAATGATATCCATTAACCAATCAGGCTGAAATGGTGACTAAAGCAGTGTCTGGCACTTGGGAAGTGCTCTACAAATGACTAGTGAAGGCCAACTGCTAGCAATTGACACACACTGGTATTCAGTATCAAATGAAAGCAGATATTTTGTTAACATGCTTTATGCAGAGATTTACAAGACTTTATCTTAGGACATTTATAAGGAGTGCATAATTCCATAGGGAAAAATTTATTAATTTTCTTTTTTTAAACTATTTAAGTACATAGATTCCTAGGAAGCTGCAAAGACAGGACAGAGAGGTCCCTTGTACCGTATCCACTAATGGTTACAGCCTACGTAAATACAGAACAATGTAAATAGTAGTAAATTTGGTTCAGTGTATATATAGTTCGTGTTTATATATAAATGCCGTTTTATCATGTAGTGATTTGTGTAACCACCACAGCAATCAAGATACAGAACAATTTCACAATCACAAAGATCTACTGTATCAGCATTTTACAAGTTTGTGTAAAGTGTTGAAATGTTGTATCCCTTTGATTCTCTTTACCCTGCACTTCCAATAATATAATGGTTTTTGCTTTGACCATCAAACATAATTTTAAAAAATAGAGTGAAAATTCATTGTATTTACCCTTATATTTGCTATTCCCATTTTTCTTCTGACCTGACATTCCAAGACTCCTTATTTTATCATGTGCTTTCTGCTTAAAGAACTTCATTTAGCCATTCTTTTAGAGTTGTTTGATGACAAACGAAGTTTTCCTTCATTTGAGAATGTCTTTATTTGACCTTCACTCCTCAAGGATAATTTTTTCAGGTATGAAATTCAAGGTTGCCGCAACTTTTCTTTCAGCACTTAAAATGCTGTGAAACTTCTATCTGACTTCCATAGTTCATGATGAAAAATCCACTGCAACTCAAAAAATTTTCCCCTTGGTAAATTGTTGCTTCTATCTGGCTGCTTTCAAGAATTTGTTTTGTCTCTAGTTTTCTGAAGTTTGATTATAATGTCTTGACACGGATTCCTTCAGGTTTATCCTGTTAGTGTTGGCTCAGCATTTTGAATATGTACATTTATGTCACTTGCAAAATTTAGACAATTTTATGCATTGTTTCTTTGAATGCTTGTGCAGTAATACCTTCTTTCTCCTCTCCTTCTGGGTCTCTGATGACATGAATGGTGGATCTTTTATTTTTCAGCAGGTTTCTGAGGGTCTTTTTTTAATGCAATCTATTTCTGTTCAGTAATTTCTATTGTTCCATCTTCAAGACCACTCATTCTTTATGTCTTAAACAATGTCTCTTCACCAGTTTTAACACTCACTTTTAGAATTTTACTAGTTTTAAATCTACTATTGGCTGTTTTTATTATTCTAATATACTGCTATTTTTACCTGACTTTAGATAATACCACCCGACTCCCTGTTATGTAAAATGAGGAAATAATCACCCCTCAACTTCAACTTTCTTCTGTCCATTTTTTATGCCTTCTCACTGCTCTTGGTTGTACCGTCCTTTTACATTATCAAGGTTCATAATATTTTAAATCTGTACATTGCATGCTTTCTTTATTATTATAAGTATTTCAATGTATTTTTATTGAGGTATAGTTGACATATATTAGTTTCAGGATATGACACATGATTTGATATTTAAATATATTGCAAAATGATCACCAAAATAAATCTAGTTTTAATCTGTCACTATATATACTTACAATTTTTTTCTTGTCATAACTTTTAAAATGTACTCCTAGCAACTTTCAAATATACAATTCAGTGTTATTAACTATAGTCATCATGTTGTACATTACATGCTCATGACATATTTTATTTTTTTTTTTTTATTTTTTTATTTTTTGGCTGTGTTGGGTCTTCGTTTCTGTGCATGGGCTTTCTCTAGTTGCAGCGAGCGGGGGCCACTCTTCATCGCAGTGCACGGGCCTCTCACTATTGCGGCCTCTCTTGTTGCGGAGCACAGGCTCCAGACGCGCAGGCTCAGTAATTGTGGCTCATGGGCCCAGTTGCTCCGCGGCACGTGGGATCTTCCCAGACCAGGGCTCGAACCCATGTCCCCTGCATTGGCAGGCAGATTCTCAACCACTGCGCCACCAGGGAAGCCCATGACATATTTTATAACTGGAAGTTTTTATGTTTTGACCTCTTTGACCCATTTTTCCATCCCCCACCCCCACCTCTGGGAACCACCATTCTATTCCCTGTATTTATGAGCTTAGTTTCTTGCTTTCTGTTTTTTAATATTTCACATAAAAGTGAGATCATACAATACTTGTCTTTCTGTCTGACTTATTTAATTAATAGTGCCTTTGAGGTCCATCCATGTTGTCACAAATGTCAAGATTTCATTCTTTTTTATGGCTGAATAATACTCCATTCATACATATATAAATACCACATATATATGCCAAATATATATACCATATATATAAATACCACCATATATATATCACAATTTCTTTATCCATTCATCCATTGATGGAAACTTAGGTTGTTTCCATATCTTGACTATTGTAAATAATGCTGTGATTAACATGGGGAGGGCTCATATCTTTTTGAGTTAGAGTTTTCATTTTTTTTTACAAATATCTAGAAGTAGAATTGCTGGATCATACAGTAGTTCTAACATAAATTTTTGAGGAACCTCCATACTGTTTTCCATAGTGGCTGTACCAATTTACATTCCCACCAACAGTGCACATGTTCCATTTTTTCTACATCCTCACCAACACTTTTTATTTCTTGTCTTTTTGATGATAACCATTCTGACAGGTGAGAGGTGGTATCTCATTGTGTTTTCTTTTTAATAAATTTACTTACTTACTTTATTTATTTATTTATTTTTGTCTGCATTGGGTCTTCGTTGCAGCGCATGGGCTTTCTCTAGTTGCAGTGAGAGGGGACCACTCTTTGCTGCCGTGTGTGGGCTTCTCATTGCAGTGGCTTATCTTTGTTGTGGAGCACAGGCTCTAGGTGTGTGGGCTTCACTTGTGGCACGCGGGCTCAGTAGTTGTGGCTCGTGGGCTCTAGAGCGCAGGCTCAGTAGCTGTGGTGCATGGGCTTAGTTGCTCCACGGCATGTGAGATCTTCCCAGACAGGGCTCGAACCCATGTCCCCTGCACTGGCAGGCAGATTCTTAACCACTGCACCACCAGGGAAGTCCCTCATTGTGGTTTTGATTTGCATTTCCCTGATTAGTGATGTTGAACACTTTTTCCATGTACCTGTTGGTCCTCTGTATGAATTCTTTGAAAAAATGTCTATTCAGATCTTCTGCTCATTTTTAAAATGAGATTGGTTATTTTTATTATTTAGTTTTATAAGATATTGATATATTTTGGATATTAGCCCTTTATCAGATATACGATTAGCAAATATTTTTCTCCCATTTGGTAGGTTATCTTTTCATTTTCTTAATGACTTCCTTTGCTGTGAAGGTGTAGTCCTACTTGTTTATTTTTGCTTTTGTTGCTTTTGCTTTTGGTGTCAAATTCAGAAAAACTATCACCACAACCTATGTCAAAGAGCTTACTATGTTTTCTCCTAGGAGTTTTATGGTTTCAGATCTTACATTTAAGTATTTAATCCATTTTGAGTTAATTTTTGTGCATGGTGTAAGATAGTGACCCAGTTTCTTTCTTTTCCATATAGGTATCCAGTTATCCCAACACCATTTATTGAGGAGATTCTTTAACCCATTGTATATTCTTAGCTCCTTTTAAAAAAATAGACCATATAAGAATAAGCTTATTTCTGGGCTCTCTATTCTGTTTCCTTGATCTGTGTGTCTATTTTTATGCCAATACCATACTGTTTTAATTACTGTGGCTTTGTAATACAGTCTAAAAACAAGGCGCATGATACCTCCAGCTTTATTCTTCTTTTTCAAGATTGCTTTGGCTATTTGGGGTCTTTTATAATTCTATACAAATTTTAGGATTGTTTGTTCTATTTGTCAAAAATGCCACTGAGATTAATAAGCATTGCACTGAATCTGTAGATTCCTTGGGGTAGTGTGGGTAGTTTAACAAGATTAATTCTTCCAATTCATGAGCACAGAATCTTTCCATTTATTTTTCTCTTTAACTTCTTTCATTAATGTCTTGAAGTTTTCAACATACAGATCTTTCACCAGCTTGATTAAATTTATTCCAAGGTATATTCTGTTTGATACAATTGTAAATGGGATTATTATCTTAATTTCTGTTTCTGATAGTTCATTGTTACTGTATATAAATGGAAGTTTTCTGCATATTGATTTTTGTATGATGCAGCTTTAGTGAATTTGATTATAACAGTTTTTTTAATAGAATCTTTAGAGTTTTCTATGTATATAATGTATATAATGCCATCTGGAAACAATGACAACTTTGTTTCTTCCTTTTCAACTTGGATGTCTTTCTTCTCTTTTCTGATTTCTGTGGCTAGAATTTCCTAATAATATGTCAAATAAAAGTGACAGGAGCAGGCATCCTTGTTTTGTTCCTCATCTTAGACAAGGATGCCTTAGCTTTCAGCTTTTCAACACTGAGTATGATGTTAGCTGTGGGCTTGTCATTTGACCTTTTACAGTATGAGGTACATCCCCTCTATATTCACTTTATTGACTGTTTTTATTACAAATGAATATTGAATTTTGTCGAACTTTTTCTAAATCTATTGCAATGATCATATTGTTTTTATCTTTAATTTTGTTAATGTAGTATATCACATTGATCTGCAGATATTGAACCATCCTTGTATCACTGGGAGAAATCCCACTTGATCATGGTGTATGATTCTTTTAATGTATTGTTGAATTTAGTATGCTAATATTGTGAGGATTTTTGGATCTATGCTCCTCAGGAATATTGGGCTGTAACTTTTCTTGTGACATCCTTGTCTGGCTTTGGTATCAGGGTAATGCTCTCCTCTTAAAATGAGTTTGGAAGAGTTCCATACTCTTCTATTTTGTGGAAGAGTTTGAGAAGAATTGGTATTGATTCTTTAAATCTTTGATAGAATTCACCAGTGAAGCCATCTTGATCTTGGACTTATGTATGTTGGTAGGTTTTTGATTACTGATTCAATCTCCTTACTACTAAATGGTCTGTTCAGATTTATTTCATCATCATTCAGTCTTGATAGGTGATGTGTTTCTAGGAATCTTCCCATTTCGTGTAGGTTGTCCAATTTGTTGGCATATAGCTGTTCATAATAGTCTCTTATGATACTTTATTTTTGTCTGGTATCAATTGTAACACCTCCTTTCACTTATAATTTTGAGTCCTGTCTATCTCTTTTTGTTGGTGAGTTTAGCTAAAGGTCTGTCACTTCTGTTTATCTTTTCAAAGAACCACTCTTTGTTTCCTTTATCTTTTTTATTTTATTTTTTTTGTCTCTGTTGCATATACTTCTTCTCTGATATCTGTTATTTCCTTTCTTCCAGTAACTTTAGTCTTTGTTCTTCCAGCTCACTGGAGTGTGAAGTTAGGTTGGCTTAGACTTTACTTGCTTATTGAGGTAGACATTTATCAGTATAAACTTCCCTCTTGGAACTGTTTCTGCTCCATCCCACAAATTTTGGTTTGTTATATTTTCATTTTCATTTGTCTCAAGGTTTTGGTTTCTTCTGTGACCCATTTTTTTTGTTCAGTAGCACATTGTTTAATCTCCAGATATTTGTAAATTTTCCAGTTTTCTTTATGTAATTTCTACTTTCATACCATTGTTTTCAGAAAAGATGATGATATAACTTCAGTCCCCTTAAATTAAGATTTGTTTTGTAGCCTAATATGTGATCTATCTTGAAAAATGTTCTGACAATTGAAGAAAGTGTATTATATTGCTTTTGATTGGAATGTTCTGTAAATATGTTAGATCCATCTGTTCTGACATATCTGTTAAGGCCAATATTTCCTACTGACCTTGGGTCTGGATGATCTATCCTTTGATGTAGGAGGGATATTAAAGTCCCCTACTACTATTGTATTGCTGTCTACTTCTCTTATTTGGCCTGTTAATATTTGCTTTATATATTTACATGCTCCTATGTTGGGTGCATAAATACTTAGAAAGTTTATATCTTATTGGATTGACCCTTTTATCATGAGATGCCTGTGTTTGTCTCTTATTACAGTCTTTGGCTTTAAGTCAATTTTGTCTAATATAAGTATGATGATCCCAACTTTTTTGATTTCCATTTGCATGCAATATATTTTTCTATCCTTTCACTTTCAGTCTATGTGTGTCCCTAAAGCTTATGTGATTCTCTGATAGTCAGCATATAGTTGGGTCTTGCTTTTTTTGTTGTTATTGTTGTTGTTGTTGTTTTTTTAATACATTCAGCCACTCTGTCTTTTGCTTGGAGAATTTAGTCCATTCAGGTTTAAAGTGACTGTTATTAGGTATGTGTTTATTACCATTTGTTAACTGTTTTCTGGATGGTTTTGTAATTCCTTTTTCTTCTTTCCTTGCTCTCTTCCTTTGTGGTTTGATGACTTTATTCAATGGTATGTTTGTATTCCTTTTTCTCTCTTTTGTGTATTTAGAATAGTTTTTTGCTTTGTGGTTACCATGAGGCTTCCATAGAATATCTTATATTTATAATGGTCTATTTTAAGTTGAAAACAACTTACATTTGATCTCATTGTAAAGATAAACGTGATTACTCTCCTTCCTCACATTTTGTTTTTGATGTCACATTTTACATTGTTTAATCTTGTGTATCACTTAACTGATTATTGTAGTTATAGTTCTTTTTACTACTTTTGTCTTTTTACCTTTATACTAGCTTTATAAGTGATTAATCCACTACCTTTACTATATATTTACATTTACCAGCAGGATTTATTCTTTCATATGTGTACTTGTTATTAATTACTGCCTTTTCCTTTTCATCTTATAGATGTCCCTTTTACATTTTTGTAAAGCTAGTTTAGTGGTAATGAACTCCTTTAGCTTTTACTTGTATGGAAAACTCTTTATTTCTCCACTTCTGAGTTATATCATTACCAGGTAAAGAATTCTTGGTGGTTGTTTTCTTTCAGTGCTTTGAATATATCATGCCACTGCCTTATGGCCTACAAGGGTTTAGCTGAGAAATCTGCTCATAGTCTTATGGAGATTCCCTTGTGTGTAACAAGTTGTTTTTCTCTTGATGATTTTAATATTCTCTCCTTGTCTTTGTAATTAAAACATCAAAAGTTAATGTCTTGGTGTGGGTCTCTTTGAGTTCCTCTTATTTGGATGTCTGTTTCCTTGCCCAGTTTAGGGAAGTTTTCAGCCATGATTTCTTCAGATAAGATTTCTGCCCCTTTATCTCTCTCCCCTCCTTCTACATAGTCCCTTAAGCTACTTTTTTTTTCTGTTTTAATTGGGTGAGTTTCACTGCTCTTTGGGTTGACTGATCCTTTCCTCTGTTTCATCTTGTCTGCTGTTGAGCCCCTCTAGTATATTTTTCAGTTAAGTTATTGTATTCTGTACCTCTGTGACGTCTATCTAGTACTTTCTTATGCTTTCTATCTCTTTGTTAAAGTTCTCACTGTGTTCATCCATTTTCCTTCCCCATTTGATGAGCACCGTCTTGACCATTACTTTTTATTCTTTATCAGGTAAATTATTTTTGTTTCATAACACTCTTTTCTCCCTGAGGTTAATCTTGTGTAATTAGGAACATATTCTTATGTTTCTTCATTTAGTTCAACACTCTGTGTTGGTGTCTATACTGTAGATGAAACAGCCATCTCTCCCAGTCTTGAAGGAATGACCTCATGTAGGAGGTGAACCTTGTCTTCAACCCTTCCTCAGCTCTTGGTTTTCTCTCAAACCTTAGTGCTAGTCCAAGCAGCCTATTATATTTGTAATAGCTCCCAATAGTTGAGATTATGCCAAGACCAGTAATTTGTCCCAAAGGGGAGGATCTCAGCACCTAGATTCAAGATGACTGGAAACCAGACCTTTAGACATCAGCTTTTAAAAGTATGCAGATGCATACTGTTGGACAGTAAGCATAAATCCTGCTGTCCACCAGAGGCATGTGCTCTAGAAGTATCCCCTGATAGTAGAAGGAAAACTCAGGTTGCCAGACAGGGATGTGAGCTCCTTTCTGGGTGACACACATTATTTTAGCCCCAAGAGACCAGGAACACAAGCTTCCAGCCAGGATTCAAGAAGTGTCACCTAGGCAGAAGCAGCAAAAATTGGGGCACCAGACATGTGTAAAAGCTCCCTTCCAGGAGATACTGGTGCTCTGGAGTATGGCAAAGGGAGAGTGCAAATATAGGGCCTGCAAGTCTCTATCCCTGGAGAGTGTTCCAGCAGGCTCCTAGATGTGCGTGCCCCTCAGGCTGACACTTTAGCATAAGCAGTTCAGCCTCCTTCAGTTAGAGTCTGGGCACAACCAGCTGCATCTGGTGAGCTGTGTGAGCAAGCCTTTTAGAGTGGTTTTTCAGATTACTACAGTCTTTTGCATCTTGGACAGGAGCCCCCTTGGTTTTCCAAGTTATATTTTTAGAAGTTCATCTCTCAACCGTATGTTTTAAAAGTTGGAATATCCAATGTTGGGTTCAAATCCTCAGCTTCTCAGGGAGGGACTCTGGGTTTGAGTTCCCTCCCAGTTGTGGGTCACTGTACTGGGGGTGAGGTTTATGGTGAGATTTTGTCCCAGACTCTCCAGTCAGCTTTGATGGGTTTTTATTCTTTGCCTGATGTGTAGTCATCACTCAGCCAGGCTTTAGTTTAAGAGGACAATTTTCCATATGTAGCTGTAGGCTGAGTGTGTCCATGGGAGGACGTGAGTCCAGGAATTTTCTACACTGCCATCTTGAACCGGAACCCTCTGGAATTTATATTTCTCTGTGTCCTAAACAAGGCCCAGCCAAAATTTTAGCATAAAGTGGCTTAAATTTCCAAACAGTAACAAATCCTCAGTGGAGTTATCTCACATACAGGCTTTAAAGAAACCCACAGATAGAAGTTTAAGGAAGATAAGGTTCACAGTAAAACAAACAAAAACCATATGGGAATATAAACCACCTTGACAGAGTCCAGAGAAATAACCAACTGCACAATCATGCACAAGAGATTGCATTTCTATTATTGTATAATACTATAGAATTCACTTGTAAATGTATTTCATAGTTTAATAAAATAAAATGAGTTTAAATATAAAATGGCAACTGAAATAGTCAAGCATATTGGAAAAAGAACCAATTTCCAGAACTAAAAATATAATTAGAAAATAACCTCAATGGCAGATTATGATAGTCAAACTGCAGAACATCGAAAGTAAAAAGATCTTTAAAACAGTCAAAAAGAAATGACTAATTTTCACTCTTCGTAGGCAAACAATTGATTTCTCAATGGCAATGATAGAAACAAAGTCATATTCACCATTCAACTAGAGGGAAAAAAAAGTGTAAAGTTAGAACTGTATACCAAGGAAGCTATTTTAATATTGTAGTCAGAATAAGGCTATTTTTAGATTAACCAAATAAATTCTCAATACAGGATCTTCTAAATAATGTTAGGAAGAAATATTATTGCATGTGGAATTTCTTTGATGCAAGGAAAAAAATAGCAAAGTTTTAGCAATTACATGGCCAATCCAAATATTGACTTTATAAGATCATAATATAATGATGTTCAATTGATGGCTTTGTAAACAAAACAAAACAAAAGAACTAGAATATTGGACAGTTTCAGCTTATACATCCCACATGCCTAGAAAAATAACTTTCATTGTTGAAAGAATGAAGGGAGCCATTAAAGAAACCAAGTCACTCTAATGTGTTTGAATAGTTCAGGAGAATGATATATTGATTAAGGCTAACAAACTAATAAAAAAGTCTTTATTGCAAGAATCTGAACAGTCCAAAGTTAGATTATTTGTAGAAGGTCTGCATATTATAGACCTGATACTTCAACTTTCTAGCCTTCCCATTGGCGTCTGAAATTGTCTTACTTTCCTGATATGCTTCAGCTCTTCCCTCTTTTGCCTCCCTCATCTCTCCTTTTATGATACTCTAGAGCATGCCTTTGTAATATTTCCTGTCCCTTTGGAATTATACTTGAACAGCGTTTGTGCTGAGAACAACACTTACTGCAGTTTTTTTTTTTTAACATCTTTATTGGAGTATAATTGCTTTACAATGGTGTGTTAGTTTCTGCTTTATAACAAAGTGAATCAGTTATACATATACATATGTTCCCATATCTCTTCCCTCTTGCGTCTCCCTCCCTCCCACCCTCCCTATCCCACCCCTCTAGGTGGTCACAAAACACCTAGGTGATCTCCCTGTGCTATGCGGCTGCTTCCCACTAGCTATCTATTTTACGTTTGGTAATGTATATATGCCCATGCCACTCTCTCGCTTTGTTCCAGCTTACCCTTCCCCTCCCCATATCCTTAAGTCCATTCTCTAGTAGGTCTGTATCTTTATTCCCGTCTTGCCCCTAGGTTCTTCATGACCTTTTTTTTTTCTTAGATTCCATATATATGTGTTGGCATACGGTATTTGTTTTTCTCTTTCTGACTTACTTCACTCTGTATGACAGACTCTAGGTCCATCCGCCTCATTACAAATAACTCAATTTCGTTTCTTTTTAGGGCTGAGTAATATTCCATTTTATATATGTGCCACATCTTCTTTATCCATTCATCTGTTGATGGACACTTAGGTTGCTTCCATGTCCTGGCTATTGTAAATAGAGCTGCAATGAACATTTTGGTACATGACTCTTTTTGAATTATGGTTTCCTCAGGGTATATGCCCAGTAGTGGGATTTCTGGGTCGTATGGTAGTTCTATTTGTAGTTTTTTAAGGAACCTGCATACTGTTCTCCATAGTGGCTGTATCAATTTACATTCCCACCAACAGTGCAAGTGTGTTCCCTTTTCTCCACACCCTCTCCAGCATTTATTGTTTGTAGATTTTGTGATGATGGCCATTCTGACCAGTGTGAGATGATATCTCATTGTAGTTTTCATTTGCATTTCTCTAATGATTAATGATGTTGAGCATTCTTTCATGTGTTTGTTGGCAATCTGTGTATCTTCTTTGGAGAAATGTCTATTTAGGTCTTCTGCCCATTTTTGGATTGGGTTTGTTTTTTTGATATTGAGCTGCATGAGCTGCTTGTAAATTTTGGAGATTAACCCTTTGTCAGTTGCTTCATTTGCAAATATTTTCTCCCATTCTGAGGGTTGTCTTTTCATTTTGTTTATGGTTTCCTTTGCTGTGCAAAAGCTTTTAAGTTTCATTAGGTCCCATTTGTTTATTTCTGTTTTTATTTCCATTTCTCTAGGAGCTGGGTCAAAAAGTATCTTGCTGTGATTTATGTCATACAGTGTTCTGCCTATGTTTTCCTCTAAGAGTTTGATAGTGTCTGGACTTACATTTAGGTCTTTAATCCATTTTGAGTTTATTTTTGTGTATGGTGTTAGGGAGTGTTCCAGCTTCATACTTTTACATGTACCTCTCCAGTTTTCCCAGCACCACTTATTGAAGAGGCTGTCTTTTCTCCACTGTATATTCTTGCCTCCTTTATCAAAGATAAGGTGACCATATGTGCATGGTTTATCTCTGGGCTTTCTATCCTGTTCCATTGATCTATATTTCTGTTTTTGTGCCAGTACCATACTGCCTTGATTACTGTAGCTTTGTAGTATAGTCTGAAGTCATGGAGCCTGATTCCTCCAGCTCCATTTTTCATTCTCAAGATTGCTTTGGCTATTTGGGGTCTTTTGTGTTTCCATACAAATTGTGAAATTTTTTGTTCTAGTTATTGCAGTTTTGATTGAGTGTATCTCAAGATTTTTTTTACAAGCAGTGAAGTGTTTTTAATAGTAGAGTTTGTATATAAGGGAAAGTTAAAATAGTTTTCTCACCATTCTATATAAATATTTGGTCATGTATCATCTAACATTACAGGGGGGAAATGTGGTAAAATAGAAAAACACAAAACCAGAAGAATTTATTTCTAATTTCTCTACTAATTTGCTCTGTGATGTTCTCAGTTCACCTAACCTCTCTGGAAATAATACTTGTTCTTCTACCTTGAGGACAAAAAGAGATAATAGATATTAAATTGCTCTGAAACAGTCCAAAGTGCTACTATTACAAAGAACAGGTCACTTATCAAAGAAAAAAACACAGCTAAATCCTACAGTCACTTGACTTATTTTTTGTCATGCCCTAGGGAATTATTCAATCAGATGTTGAGCTATCCACTTTAGAATCCTTTGAGCCCTAAAATGATCAATACTTGATTTGCTTCTCTTTCTACTTGTCCCATGTAGCTTTGATATGTGTACAAGGTTAAGAGGAAAAAATCAGAGTTTGGATGTGTTTTCTACATAAGGTCTGATGTTAACTACAATGTATCTGTGGAACATTCAATACAGAACATTCTAATTACTTATATATATTGTTTTGATTTGGAAAGGATTATTCAGGTATACTGAAGAACTTTTTTTCTTGAAAGTGTTTATAAAGTAACCCAGACTAAATGCGTAGAGTGTTATGAAAGCAAATAAATGGACAACACTCTATATGAATGTTTTTCCTTTATACAACTATATTTGAAAATATCATTCTTTTGCTTCAACAGTGTTGAATTTCCTACTTTGATTTTCACTTATCAAGACATGCAAGTCATTCCCAAAACTTTTAATATCTTATTTTGTGCTTTAGCTACCTATTTACCCAGACCAAATAAATTATTTTACATATCCTGGAATACATAGCTTTTTCTAAGAATAATTATTTGGTCATTGAGCTCTTTAAAATACTTATTTTAAGGTTCTGCTTCTGACAGTGGCAGACAATGTGGTTTTAACCAACTCTCCCCACTGAGAGCAGCTAGGAAAGTTGGAGGAAATTATCTTTTTTTAATTTTTCTTAAAGGTGTTGAAGAACTACTATTATGGAGACAAGGTATAAGAAAAAAGGAAAGAACTCTGACATTTAGTGTTACTTTTAGTTCAAGGCTTTTTTCAGTTCCAAAATCATGGCTGAGAAGTAGAAAACCTGAGTATTCTTAAGGATTCAAGCACTGGGGGCAATATTTGCAGTTGAAGGCCTGTCAAGGAGGAGGAGCCACGGTTAACCACTAGGCTTAATGTGTGCTGTCATTGTTAATCTCTACTCTTCCACTTGCCCAAAAATATGAAGATAACTTCATCTAAAACCTCAAATTATCTCTACATTTAAAAAATATACAATGGCTGGTACTCAATAAAAATCAGGCATACAAAGAAACATGAATTTCAGTTGTAAAATCAGAGAAATTTAGGTTAAAAATGCTTAAAATGATCAAAGAAATAAAAGACATAATTGAGAATTTAAGTCAAGAACTAAAAACTATTGAAAAGAACCAAATGGAAATTCTAGAACTGAAAGCTACAATAACTGAAATTTAAATTCAATGAATAGGTTAATTAACAGAAAACTAACCATAGCTGAAAAGCAAGTAAGTACTGTGTGAGACATATCAGAAGAAAATATCGAAAGAAAAAGGATAAATGATACAAAAAATTGTGCAAAAACATACGGGGTACAGTGTAAGTCTAACATGTATGCACTTAAGGTCTTAGAAGAGGAGAAAGAGAATATGGTAAGGAAAAACTTTAAACAATTAAATATCAAGTCAAAGAATCAATAAATGCCGCAGATCCTCAAGATAAATAAAAATAAAACCACATAATGGCATATAACAGTTAGGAAAACCAAAGAGCAAAACCAAAGCGTAAAAATCTCAAAGCAGGCAAAACAAAATTATGTATTCTGAAGGTACAGAAATGAGACTGGACTGAGGCCTTAAGCAATGGAGATCAGAACAGAATAGGTTGATATAAAGTGCTGAAAGAAAATAATTGACAATTTAGGATTATATAACCCATTAATATATCCTTAAAGAAACTAAGTGATTAAAATACCAAGAGCTCAAAGCCTGTGTTGACAGATATTAGGCATTATGAAGAGTAAACTAATGAGTTAAAGATCAGAATAGAAGCAATCTAGATTTAAATGGATGAAAAGTATTTAAAAATGTAAGAAATGCATGGAATTCTATTAGTTATCAGTTATCTGGTACAGTAAATTACCACAAAGGTGCCTTTAAACATTTATTATCTTTCACTTGCTAGGAGTCAAGAGTGTGAACATCACCTCACTGGGTCCTCTGCTCAGGGTTTTACAAGGTTGCCCACAAGGCGTTAGTCAAGTTGTGTTTTTTCTATAAAGCTTGGATCCTCTTCCAAGCTCATGTGGTCACTGGCAAAATCCAGTTCCTCTTTGCTATAGGCCTGAAGTTGTATTTCTTGCTGAATGTTGGCTCAAGACCGCTCTCAGGTTCTAGAGATCTTCTGCCAATTCCTTACCACGTGGCCCTCTCCCAGCAGGCCCCTTCCTCACAATATGACAGTTTAATTTTTCAAGGCCAGCAGAAGAATCTCTTGCTCTCCTCCCCTAAGGTGAAGCGTTACATAATGTAACATCATAATGGGAGTGACTATTCCATCACCTTTGCCATATTCTCTTGTCTAGAAGGAAGTCAATTTCCACTTCCATTCAAGAGGAAGGAATTACACAAAGATGTGGATAAAAGGAAGTGAGAATCACAGGGCCATCCTAGAAGTCTGTTTATCACAGGAATAGTAGAAAAGCCTGAAACAGGTGTAATTGGAACCTGAATAGGAGAGACTGTATAGCAAGGATGTAGATTAAGAATGTTTTGCAACCAGAACTCTCGTGTGTTTCTGGTGGAAAGAATATTGTTACAGGCACTTTGAAACACTGTCTGGGAAGATCAATTAAAGCTGAACATTCGGATATCATATAATCCAGAAGTTCCTTTTTTAGCAATATATCAAACATAAATAAGTATATATGATCACCAAAATAGGTAAAAGAATGTCCAAAATGCAGTTTGTAATATACCTCTTTTTATGGACTGAATTGTGTTTCCTTCAAAGAGCTGTGTTGAAGTCCTCATCCATAGAATGACTGTATTTGGAAACAGAACCTTTACAGAGGTAATTAAGGTTAAATGGGGTCATAAAGATAGTGCCATAACGTGATATGGCTGCTGTTCTTACAAGAAAAGGAAGAGACATAGGAGAGTATACACAGAGAAAAGGACATGTGAGGTCACACCTAGAGGATGGCCATCTGTAACCCAAGGAGAGAGGCCTCAGGAGAAACCAAACCTGCGAGAACTTTGATCTTAGATTTCTAGCCCCCAGAACTGTGAGAAACACATATCTGTTGTTTAGCCATCGAGCCTCCATTTTGTTATGGCAGCCCTATCAAACTAATACAATATGCAAACTGAAAACTGGCCAATGTCCATCAGCAGTAGAGTAAATAAATAGAACTATAATCATACAATGAAATACTATATAGCAATGAGGAATAATGATCCATAACTACATGCACAATATGAGTGAATATACAAAGGTAGTTTAGAGCCAAAGAAGTCAGTTGTGATACATTTTGTGTATGATATATTAGTTTGCCTTTGTTGAACTTCATAAAAATGGTGTGAGAAATTAGCACACTGATTACTCTTAAGGATAGTAGCAACTGGAAAAAAGCACGATGTAAGGCTTCTGGGATGTTGGCAATGTTGTTTTTTAACCTGAGTGCTGGACGCAAGGAAGTATCTAGTAAATTAAAATTAATCAAAATGTATATCTATGAGATATTATGTTTTTATTTGTACAAATTATCTTGATTTTACCCTTTTAAAACTTAAGTATAAAGTTATTTTTGGACAAATGAAACAACTGTTTCCCCAACCAATCCTCACTAAAGGAAATAATGAAGAGTATTCTTCAGCTGGAAAGAAAGATCCCTGATGGAAGCTCAGAAGTACATTAACGAATAAAGAAGTTGAATATATTGGAAAATGTAAAAATTATTACACTGATAAAAAGGAAACTGTGTGATTATTTTATAAAATGTATTAAAGGACAAATCTAGTATGTAAATCAGGAGGCATGAACTTAAAGTATTCTAAGTTACTTGTATTTGATTGGAAGTAAAACACTGATTATATTAGACTTTTATAAATTAAAGCTGCAAATTGCAGAAAGAATAGTAAATGTGGTGATATCAAACTAAGATAAGGGAAGATACGCTAAAAGAAATATTCAATCCAACATAAGAAAAGAAAGGAGAAAACCAGAAATGCAGGCCAGGAGGAACAAATAAAAACAACAAGCTAGATATAAAGCATAATACACTTAGAACTACATTAAGAGTAAAATGCTAAACATTCTAATTAAGACAGATTGTCAGAATAGGTAAAACACATGTGCAAGTGTATAGGCGTGCACATATACAAAATGGGCCACTATCTAGAGACATATGTTAAATATGAATATTCAGAAAAGATTGAAGTATAAAGGTAAAAGGAAACTAATGACAGTAATCCAAAAGAATGTTGCTATCACTGTACCAATATCACACAAAGTAGGTTTTTAAAGAAAGGAACATCATAAATAGAGAGGTAATGATAGTTGTTTTTATTCACCTAATAACATGGTCTCAAAATACGTAAGATTTATATAACAACAGTAAGGAACTTTAGCAAATCTCTCTCTGACAAGAGAGTGACTGCCAAGCATACGAAGAGTAAACTTGGTAAGAATATAGATTTGAACAGCCCAATTTGAAAAATTGACATAATGTACACACAATAAATACCATCCAGCAACTGACTAAAAATGGTCAAGAGTTCTGAATGCATGTGTAGTAAGTGAGGTTTACTAAATGAGTTGATTTCATATGCTGATTCACCAAAGTCATTACTAATTTTAAAAACTTCATTTAAAATTACAAAATATATTTAAAAGGACAATTCCAGGTGTTGGTGGTGAGATGGAGGATACGGAATTATACACTGCCAGGGGGATTGTAAATTGGTACAACCATTTGGAAACTGCATTCCCTTGGGAGCCTACTATGATGTGGACATTTGTGTGTGGGAAGTCTATTCAGGATTGCTCTCAGTATCAACATTTGTGAAGAAGCAAAAGAAACAGGTACAGGCAGAGGAAGAGCTGAACTGCAATCTGTTTGCAACACTTCACCCTATGTGGAGCTCTGGATGTGCACCGGCCTTTCAGAGTTGTCCAGAATTTGAGCTCTATTGCCAGGATGTTATAACCACATGTGATCTAATCACTGGATTCAGGCTGCTGATGAAAAGTAGACCTGACCTCACGGGAGGCAGCTCATGTCGATGAATGGCAAGTTTCCAAGAAGAGCTCATCTGATAACTGTTCATTGTCAATTCTTCCAGCAATAGGCAGAATGAGCGCTTCAGTCTTTGGAAGAGGGGATCTGGGCAGCAGACCACAGCAACCACTGTGATACCCGGTAGACATTTGTGTACATGTGCACCAAAGACATATAAGAATGTTCATAGCAGTATTATTTATACTTAGCAAATTTACAATGAACCCAAATGTTCATCAACTGTTAAGTGGATAAATTGCCATGTGTTCATACTAAACAGTATTTAGCAATGAAAATCAATAAACTAGAGCTAACTCAACTGCATGAATAAATTTCACATGTAATACTGAGCCAAAGAAGTGAGACATAGTAGGAAACACACTATGTGATTCCATGTAGGTAAAGTTCAAGAAAAGTAAAACAGTAGCGTCTTCTAGGGTTCTGGTAACATTCTATAAATTCACCGAGTGATGCTTACAAGAGCCTCTTCACATTATAATTCATTGAACTGTACTCTTATGATCTGTACATACTTTAGGTTATGTACATTTTTATTGACAAACATTTATAATACAAAATATTTTACACTTGTCTCTGGTCGTTAAAATGCAGACACATACATTCAACTTCTAATATTAAAACTAGATGAATTTGACTGTCTATACCTTTGTGCTATTTTTCCTCTATGTATTATCTTTGAAAATTAACCTTGCATGTTAAAATGTTTTCTGAACTTAAACTTTTCCTTTTAATTATTTTCTCTTATTGTTAGTGCCATACTTCCCAGAGTAAATAGCCTGATCCCCTGTATATAACTATTATTCACTCTTTCATTTCAGGAATGTTTATAGCTTACATATCTGGGGAAATTAATGCATTAACTCTGAGGAGAAATAAAATGCATATATTTCCATTGTCTTCATGGACTTTCAGATCTAGTAGGAAACCTATGATTTGTAAAGATATTAAAAGAACATGAAACTGTGCTACATACAGGTATATTTTTTATCTTAAATTCTTCCCACTGAATAACACTTTTCCTCTTATAAAATTGCTAAAACACCTCAAGTTTAGAAAGAAAAAATCTGACTGAAAACAGCTCATATATAGTCTTTCAAAACTGTCTTTTTTCTTCACATTCCAAAATGCCTTTCATAGGTTGAAATTCAATCATCATCTAGACACCTGAGTGATACTTCTCTGGATATAATTCAATAGATTAGGAAGAAATCTGGGTGGGGAAACATGTTTGCAAATATTTTAGTTTTGTAGATTTTGGCACTGATTCACATTTTAATTCAAGTACTTATTGATTGCCTACTATGTGCCATAGAATGTGTTATGGGAGTATCACTGAGCCAATAGACAGATTTTTGCCCTTAGGTAACTTACATTCTAGCAAGGGAGACAGAAAAGCCACCACTGTAATAAATTGTTCAGTATATTGGATAAGTGGTATGGAGAAAAAGATAAAAGAAGTAGCATAAGGGGAATTTGTATCAGTAGTATTAGGGAAAAAGAATGCAATTTTAATAGTGTTCAGGGTAGGCCTCATGAAGAAGGAGGCATTTGAACATTTCTTGAATGTTAAGAATTAGTGTTGTAAGTATATAGAGGAAGAGCATTCCGGGCAGAGAAGAGTTGGTGAAAAAGCCCTGAGTTCCAAATGTGCCAGACAAGTTTGAAGAATATTAGGGGGTTCGATAGGACTGGAGCAGAGTGAATGTGGGGAAAATAAAAACAATCAGAAAGGTTGGAGGTGGGGGTAGCTTATATGAACTTTCTAAGCCACTATAAACTTTGGTTTTTGCAGTGAGATTTTTGGGAGAAGAGTGACATTATGACATTTTTACTGAAAGGATGACCCTGACCGCTGTGTGTTGTGATTAGACTGCAGGGGCCAAGGGTAAAAGCAGGGAAATTCGTTAGAAGGCTATCCTAGTGATCCAGTGTAAAGATGATTATGGTTTAAGACAGGGTGTTAGCTCTGAATGTAGAAGAAAGTCGCTGGAATTTGGATACATTTTGAAAATAGAGGCAGAAGAAAAATCTCACAGATTATAGTGTGAGAAATTAAAGGCAACAGAGAAAAAAAAAATAGTTGCCATCAACTGAGATGAAAAGGCCTGGGTGTGGAAGCCTGGGGAGAAGATTCTGTCTTGAGCATGTCACATTAAAAATGTCTCTTAAGCATCCAAATGAGAAGGTACTTTAGGCATCCAGATAAGGTTACTGATTGCTACATGAATAACACCCTATATCATGCTGGCTTAAAGCAGTCTTTTGATTATTTTTCCTAATTCTGAGGAATGACTGATCAGCTGTACGATTTTTGGACCATCATGTTTTGAGTTTCTCCTAAGGATATAGGCAAATGATGATGGGGGTGGTATGTCCAATATGGCTTTACCCAAATGTCTAGTATTTTGGTATGGGTGGCTGGAAATCTGGGACACTGTGTCCAGGTGTGCTTCTCTCTATGTGGCTTTCTCATGTGGTCTCTCTACTTAGTCTCTTCAGCATAGTAGTTGGACCACTTGATTGATGGTTTAAGGCTCCAAAAGCACAAAAGCAGAACTGGCCAGGCCTTCATAAGGCTCAGGACTTGAACTAGCACCACCTACTACTTCTGCATTTATTGGATTAAGCATATTGCACAACCCCACCCAAACTCCATGTGGCAGGGTTCTCCAAAGGCATGAATAATGGGGGAGTGATTCACTGGGGACCACTTTGGTGACCAATCTGACCACAAGCACGTCAGATCTGAGAGGTCTGTTAAGCATCCAAATGTAGATGTGAAGTAGACACTGCGATTGATATACGAGTTGAAACTTTAGTAGTCTGGTTTCAAGATACCAATTCTAGAGTTTTTGTCATGTCGAATAGATGAAATCACCAAGAAAGTGATTTACAGGAGAATCAAGGAATGGAAATGTTTCCATTATGTTTTTATAAAATTTTAGTAAACTTGAGGCATTTCACACTAGATAGAAAGTAGGTACATTGACAAGTGTGTGTGGCCAGGGAGAGAGCATGTGTATGTATTAGTTACATGACAATCCTGTGCTCATTGTATTACCTTGTCTTGTGAGTTTGTTGTACTACTTAGCTGACATAATTAGAAATGAAAAACAAAGTGGTGTGTAACTTAGTTGAATGTACAGTGTGGCCTTGGGGTAAACTAAATAGAAAAAAATACCGTGCTCTGATCCATTTTTAAGGTCTCTGAAAATAAGCATTAAGATATTGTCAAAACATCTTGAGAGGCTAAATTTTTCACCTCATTAGCCTCAGCTGGATACAAAGGCTCAGAGGAAGTGGCCTCAGGAAGGTTCAGTCAAGATATTTCTCTCTCTACTGCGTTCCCTCCCCCTACCTGACACTCTGCAAGTAGTACAGCAGCAACCCTGGTTGAATCAGACCTGTTACCCATTCTAGTTCCAACTTCCCATACCTTCTCAACCCCACTCTATGTGAAAGATTTAATAAAGTCCAGGAACGTCTATTGAGCTAAGGGACAAACTCTCCCTTGCATTTGATACTTAGGAAATTAGATTGGTCATTATCACTGTTTTCCCAAACGTCGGTGTGGCAGTGGGAGGGGAGCAGGGCCTCCTGCTTGTGAGAAGATGCTTCTGGCAACGCTTCTCCTACCCTCCCACTACCTCCTCAGAACATCAGGCAAGGGCCAGCCTGGCTAAAGAGTGCCTGGAACAGATATGTCAGCTCTGCTTTTGCTTTCCTTTCCTTTGCTATGAAAATACTAAGATAGGCAGAGCCACAGTTTTGATATGGGCCTAGTGTATGCAGGTAAAACCAGTCTCTTAATCTACGCAGTGCTTTAAACATTTGCCAAAATTAGGCTGGGCCTAAGCCGGTGGGGGTCAAGGGTGGGAGAGCTTTAAGCCCCTGAGGTATAACTGACTCATCAGTAAACTGGGCCAGAGTTGAGGGCAAAGCCATTTTAGTAAGAGAGCATTCATTTGCATGGTGTTGCTTCTTCCTGTCTCCTTGAGGAAACTAGTTTAAATGGTAGGTGTTTGTTTAAGAGTTAAGATACTAGACAATCTGGATAGTCCAAAGAATACGATCCTAGTATTCTTGACAGCTGCCTCAGACTGTGTTCACTGTAGAGAGTTCTTTATGAGTAGAACCAAATCATTTAAATTTCACCTTCTCTCTGTTCATTGTAAACACAGGGTAAATAGACTAGTCGCTTTTCCTATGTTCCTGTCAAAACTACACTGAGCAACTTGCTGGTTGTTTGTGAAGCTTGATATGCACCACTGAGTTGAGAAGAATTGGGCTCAAGGGAAGTGCGTGCTGATTGGGTGGAATTCCCTTTGTACTTCATAATCCTTACAGACTTACAACAAACTTTGCCCCTTAGAAGTCATCTGTACCTGCCTCTTTCTTACCATGCTAATTTTTTTCCCCTTCAGCTGTAGGCACAGTATTTGTTTCATAGAATGCTTTGTTTGTTTACTCATCCTTCAATGAGGAGAGATCACCCCAAAACAGTGTTTGCCAGCAGAGTGTGTGTGTGTGTGTGTGTGTGTGTGCGTGCGCGTGCACGTGCGCATGAGCGCACATGTGCTCTTGTGTGTTGCTCTCCTGGTTCTGATTGCCAACCACTCATGTATATTTGAAATACAAATTGATATGCACAGCTCCAGTTCAAATTTTCAATCCTGTTACTGAAATCTATCTTCAGTAAGGATTGATGTAAAGATTTTTCTCTACATCCATACACAATGACTTCCTTCCCAGAATGCAATAGACCCACCTCTGTTAGCTGTTAGAATTTTCCCATCCAGGGACTTCCGTGGTGGCTCAGTGGTTGTGAATCCGCCTGCCAATGCAGGGGGCATGGGTTCGAGCCCGGGTTGGGGAAGATCCCACATGCCACGGAGCAACTAAGCCCACAAGCCACAATTACTGAGCCCACTTGCCACAACTACTGAAGACCTCGTGCCTAGAGCCCATGCTCTGCAACGAGAGAAGCCACCTCAATGAGAAGCCTGCACATGCATCGAAGAGCAGCCCCCGCTCACTGCAACTAGAGAAAGCCCGAGCGCAGCAACGAAGACCCAATGCAGCCTAAATCAATAAATCTATTTTTTAAAAAAATTCCCCATCCAGTTTTTGCTTCTGAAGTTTAAGGAATATTTGGAGGTGGGACTTCTGGAGGAAGTTAGGGAACAGTGGTTGAGAATAGTATGCATATAACCTCACATTAAACTAAATTCATAATATATGTAAAACTGCTAATTTTCTTGTGGATTGTTGATCACAAAGCTTAATAGTATTCAAGTAGTTGGGGAATGGAATGGGAGGACTAAATATATTTTTACCTTCTTAGGGTGAAATGAAGCATAATACCAGTCATTTTCATAAACTCTTCTACAGTTTAGACATTGGTTATAAGTAAAAGGTTTTAGTTTGTGTCATTTAAAAACTTTTATGTCTTCATAAAAATTTCTCTTGAAATTTGGAAAATGTTCTGTCCAGAGCTGCTATTCCAACTATTTGAATTACAACTAGATTCTTGGAATCCTTCTTTAGTCATTTTGGATTTAATTCCTATCCTTCATCTTGATTTATATCATGTCATAATTTGACCTGCTTCATGTTTAGAGCTTCTTATAATTCTCTTCTCTGAAAAAAAACTAATGTCCCATGTATGACTAGGGAACAAATAATTACAATCTCAATGCCAGGTATATACAGCATTGAGCCAATATATTCTGTTCTTATGGACACATCTATCAATACACCTTCTAGTTTCAAGCTCATAATTCCCCTGTGGATTCTGTAGGAGAGTAAACCTCTCAGGCAGGTGTTAGACCACTAGCTAGCAGAGGTAAATGCATGACTAAGTAGTTCTTTCATTTCACTAAAAATTGAGAACTAAGGCTTTGCCTTGATGTTATTCTTTTCCTACTACTTGATCCTTCATTTTCTGGATATGACCAAAGAAGAGGTAGAATGGAAGAAAAGAAATGAAATTTAATATCTGGGAACCAAAGTAAAGAATATAGCAAACCAGACTGGAACTGAGAAATGAGGCCTAGGGGTTAAAACACCTGAGAACTATGTGGATTCCTGATTACAAAATCCCCAACTAGTCTATATTTTCTGAAATTCTCTAGTTTCCACCCTCCAAATGAAAGCACGTCTTTCCTTACAACACCTTCTCCAGAAAACTCCTGAATCTCTATGCTCAGATCCATGCATTTTATAGCAACTTGCTGGTTTCAACCTGGATTATCTCTAATTTATGCATATTGATTCCTAATTCTTATTCCTCCTATTCATGTACCTAAAGTAAAATAAACCTTTATAGAACCTAGAAAATGTCAGATAAACCTCATTTCCTCAGGTTCAAGGTGATTATAAATGGCTCATTAGGTGTTGATTTTTCATAATTCTTTTTGTTATGAATCTATTATGAGCCCCATGGTAGAAGCTGACAGACTGGTTCACAGTCTCTTCCTTATAACAAAAAGGCACACAATATAAAGCATACTTAGAATTTTATTTTGTCATCTACTTTCTCCTTCCTGAGTTTCTCCTACTAACTTCTCCATTTTCCTTATTACCTTTCAATGCCACCCACCGTGGACTAATAAAGAAGTAAAACATGAGGTTTAGTCCATCCTAAACACTTGTTTTTGATCTAGCATGCGCTTGCACCTCATTGGCCGAGACGGTGTTATCTAAAGCTTAGCCCTGGGAAGCAGCTGCTCATATCCTTATTCTTCATTGTACCTGTCGTCTTTTCCTGACACGACATCAAAACTCTTCCAGAATTTACTCTCTTGGGGTCCACATTTGTCAGAAGGAAAGAAATAGGTCAGGGCTCTGTAACTTATAGATAGAAATCTAAGACCTAAGCCTTTACAGTTAATTTCTTGCTTCTGCAATACATCTCTTGTACTCTTGATCACCTAGGGTCCTGTGAGCTGATCTCACTTCATTAGGCCCTAGGTGGACTTGAATCGATGCAGATTTGGCAGTTTCCTTTTAAATGTGATTTTAGGGATCCTTGGAAAACTCTAATCAGAGATGTCTGCCACTTCTCAGTAAAATAATCAAACAAACACTCCACCATTCTAGGGTAAGGATATGACCTATATTAAAATAAAAGCCAGGCATCACTAACTTGCATATTCCTGAGAATAAATGTATCATATCCTTTCTGAACAAAATGATAAAGAGTGAATTGATACCGCATAGCCTGTATAGAGAAGATTGCTGAAAAAGTTGTAGAAGACACATGTAATCAATTTTTATCATTTTGCCTAAATTCAGCACTGGTTAGGCCATATGATAACACCAGACTTTCAGTCACAAAAGGTATTAGGGGAACAGGTTAGATATGAAGGCTTTCTATAACTGAAGTTTTCCTCAGAGTTCTAATCATTTTTACTCAAACATTCTGGGAATTTCATCTGTTTGCAAGAAAATTTCTGCAACTAAAATCATGTGTTTTTTTGCTACCCCAGAATAACTTCTTTATGTGCTATATTAGTTTCTTATTGCTGCTATAACAAATGACCAAACTTAGTGGCTTAAAAAACACATATTTATTATCTTATATTTCTGGAGACCAGAAGTCCAAAATGAGTCTTATGATGCTAAAAGCAAAGTATTGGAGGGCTGGTTCCCTCTGGAGGGTTGCAGGAAAATCTGTTTCCTTGTCTTTTCTAGCTTCTGGAAATACCTGCGTATTTTTTTTTTTTTTTTTTTTTTGGCTCATGATCCCGTTCTTGAATCACATTCCTCTTCCTCTTCTGTAGTCAAAATCACCCTCTGCCTCTGTCTTGTAAGGACATGCGTGATTACATTTAGGGCCCATTTAGATAATACAGAACGATCTCTCCATCTCCAGATCCTGAATTGAATCATACCTGCAAAATCCGTGTCTGCCATGTAAAGTAATGTTCAGAGGTTCCAGGAAGTAGGACCTTGATATCTTTGGGGGACATTATTCAGGCTACCATATATGCTATTAGTAATTATGTTTTAAAATTTGTATTTCAATAGTAACTACATTAGCAAATGTTTATTAGGTGTTAGTCTGGAGATATTACCACTCAAGTGTATTTATTTGGTTAAATATTAGCTGAGCTGGAAAAATTATCATGCATTCATATGCAAACTCCATAGATCTTACATCATCATGTAGATTTGATTGTATTTAAAATTTTCAGTACATAAGAGAAAGCTTTCAGGAAGAAAAACTTACCCAACCCAAAATTTGATTTGAGTTGCTATAGATGAAAGTTAATATTTTTATCATCTTGAAATTTTAAAAAGCTAGATGTTTTCTAGTCTCTTTTGCATTTGTATGGAAATATACCCAAAATGTAAATACAAAAAAAAAATAGTTTATATATGTGCTAGAGAACAAATTGAAAGGACAATACCTTTTCAGAATGACAATCTCATAAAACCAGTTGAGAAGCCTTCATGAAAAATAAAGAAATATTTAATTTGAGTCCTCCAAAGGTCATCTTTGTGCATTTGTAGGTTACTGATATTTGCTTTGAGGTTTCAGAAGGTTGGGAAAATACTTGAAAAGGAAGAATTTTGACAACCAGTCAATGTATCTTTTAGTGCTTTTGAGAAAGGAATGGAATCAGTAGCCACCTTGGTGAATGGCACTGCAGGAAGTCTATTTCTATTATAGCAAATGTTAAACTACACTTTAAAAAAAGAAGTAAAAATCTAGGTCTCCTAAGGAACAGCTGCTTATGCTTTTGAAACAGTAACCAAAGTAGGTCCCAGCTAGTATAAACTCTCTATAGCCATCGGTCTTGGAAAAGTAGATAGAAGGAAACTGTTTAAGGTAAGATCACTGCTGCTGTTGGAAAAGGAAGCAGAGAAATTTGGTAAAGGTAAATTCAGATATCAGTTTAACCTGGAATTCCAAGGTAACCACAGGCAATGTGTGATTCCCAGTTCAGCAGGTATGCTTAGGGTTAGAGTAACACTTCTATACTGATATAGCTACCCTGATAATCTAATACAGAAATGGGCTGGGAATAATGGTCTCTATTTCTAGATGGACTCAGGACATGTTTGTGTGGAATCTGGAACTTCAAAAAAAATTAAAGCCAAAAATATATTTGTATTCATAAGCAGAGAAGATTATATATGTTATTTTTATCAATATTTTGATGGATTAGAGGAAGAAAAATCCCCAAGGGAAGACGGTGTTTACACTGGCAGGTTTTAGGAAGCAGTATTATAGGCTATAGCAGATTTGGTCATCATCCTTAAACATTTCCTTGCACACTGATCGAACTTCTAACTTTGAGCACAAACTTTGATTTGCCTGAGAATTTTCTCTCCACTCCAGAGCTTTCTCCCCAAGCTTAGTCAGCCCAGAGTGCAGAGAATTAGTGATACCTGGAGCAGCTTTCAAGCAACTGCCCCTCAGTGGGATGACCTGAATCCTGTGTTCTACACAGGCTCCCAGAATTTCTCTATTGGACTGAGCTCCATGCCCATAGAGGTAACTTGTTTGTTAATCCATTCTTTACTAGCTGCCTTCATCTCCCTTCCCTGTCTCATTTCCCGGCTCCTACCCTGGGTGTTTCCAGGGACCACTTCCCAAATAAACTACTTGCATTTGGATATTTGTCACAGGGTCACCTTCTGGGGGAACCCAAGCTAAGATAATTGTTATTGAAACTGAAGGTAGGAAGCAGATTCTCAGGATGGAATTCTGGAATGGCCTCACTTCACTACCTAGCCAGAAGGCTGTAAGAACACCACAGTGTGATAAGCCCTGGCATGATGTTCTACCAGAATTAAAATGCTGACACTTGTGGCTACTAGTAAATGAAGTGCACTAGCTTATTCAGTATGTCTGGCATTTGAGGGAGAAGAGGACAATGGTGTATATTAGGACTGAACTATTTTGGTTGTTAAATGTCACTGAAGCCTGGATGGAAGGAATTGACAACTTAGGGCATGGTGTAAAAGCCAGAAGGCCTTGATGACCATGTTGAAAGAAAATTTCTTCCCTTGTATCAGAGGACAGACTGAACTGGAAACCACAATCAGCCTCTCACTTAAGGTTGTGCCTCCCATCCCTTATATTTTGGTCCCCCTGAACCAGAGTCCTAGTTGCTGGGGCAGAAGTGTTGCCTCTATTATGTAGCACAGCAAGGATCTCACTAATTTTAATTGTCTTTTGCCTAATCTTTTTAGATACATTGTGGCAGTAGATAAGCAGAAAAAGGAGTTGTCACATAAACCCTCCAAAGTCCTTTTCTTTTTTTCAAGAAATTGTGCTTAGCCACTACCTTGAATAATCAATGACAGGATAGAGTAAAGGTAATGTAGGGCATGAGTGGAACTAAATGCTGCACGTGCCTTTATTATTTTCATATACACTGGCCTGTCTTCCAAATGTCAGCCCCTACAATTGGTTTGCCTCAGGGCTTTTTTTGACCTGGGAGCCTAATCCATAAACCACAGGTCAGGCCACAAGGGAATATTTACAATACTGTCCCTTCACCCATGAGCTACCCTCAACAAAAGACGTGTACAAGTTGGTAGATAAATAGCATAGCACCTATCAATCCCCCTTAGGTGGGAAAATTCTGACATACATGTTCTCTATCTTGATTTCTAGAATTTGAGTGGAACTGAGAATCAGTTGCCCATGATGGTAACCAGCTTGGTAATTTTAATGGGCAAATATGGGATTCATTACTACAATACATTGGTTTCCTATTGCTTCTGTAACAGATTACCATGAATGTAGTGGCTTGAAACAACACAAATATGTTATCTTACAGTTCTGGACATCTGAAGTCTGAAATGGATTTTGTGGAGCTAACCTCAAGGTGTCAACGGGGTTACCTTCCCAATGTAGGCTCTAGGAGAAAATCCATTCCCTTGCTTTTTCTAGTTTCTAGAGACTGCCTGTATTCCTTGGCTCATGGCACTTTCTAACAATCACTCCAACCTCTTTTACTTTTTATGTCAGGTTTTATAAGCGGAACTCAGCTTATTAAAAACAATTACATCATTATGAGGATCGGTATTTTTTTTAACTTATTAGGTTTGTCTTCCAGTACTGCTTTTGGCTCTCATTTTATGGCTATTTGGCAAAAGACCCAGTTTTTCACTTTAAATAAACTCAGTGAGTTTATACTGCCCTTGTTTGAGCCATCACTCTTTTGACAGATCGTTTAAATAATGTATATACACTTGAGAAATTAAGGTAAATTTGTTCCACACTAGTGGCTTTGTTGGCATTATATGTTAAATAACCCAGTGGCTGGGTGGAGAGTTATAAAATTATCTGGAACCCCTTAAAGCAAAAGAAAAGTATGGCTTCTTAACATATGTAGCTAAGATGAAATAGGACTTTTAAAATTCAGAAGTAATCCTCTAAATTTATGGATTCTACCTCTTATTTATCAAGTGGTAGGGACATGTAAAGATGTGCATACTTGCTGTTCAGGTAACCTACATTTCTTTCTATAATTATAGTAAGAGTAAAATTTCTCTCTGAGGATGACAACTTAAAGTTGTTGGTGTGGCAGCATCACGATAGCACCAACTCTTCTGCTTTGGGTAAGACGAAGTTGAGTCTTTTGTAATCAGTTATTGTGTGGGAATAAATATGAAGATCTATATGCACTAGAAAACTTTGTATGACTTTCCATTTCCATTACTTTCCCACATTCAAAAGTTCACCTGTAAAGTTGGCAGTATGTGGAATTTTACTGCCATAACTCATAACCAATGGAAGAACAGACCTGGGCCTAAGTATGTCTGTCCATTGTGTACTATTACCGTGAGCATTAGGTATGCGCATTGGAGATTGGGGAGCTCACGTATGGAACAGAGGCTTAAAGTTGGAAGAAAAGTGATGAAACAGGAGGGAACAATTCACTCTAGGGGTATCACTTCTTCCTGTGGTTGAGGAACCTGGTTGAGGCAATCATGGTGACTGGAGTGAGAATCGGGGCCTATCCTTTCAGAGAAAATCAATTTAATCCTCTGGTTCTTAGTCCCTTCATCCATAAATGATGAATTTGTACCATATAATTGGTCATTTTTCTCTCAGTTCTAAGAATGCATTTTTCCCTGTAAGGGCAAATCCAAATAAAGAGGCATAATTATTCCTGTTAAGAATAAGGAAAAAGACCTTCCTTCCATTTTCTTAGAGCATTTACTTTAGAAAACTTCTAAGTTCTTTCCTAGTTTTTAGAAATGTATGAAAATCTTTTTAGAAGCTAAATAGGTCTCTGGCTAGTTCTAGGACTCAGAAGTGTCTTTCTCAGCGGCCTGGGAACCAGTTTTTTTGAAATCATCAAGGCTGTTCACACCCCCATCTCCCCTACCTCCAAGTCTCTACGGGAGGATAGGAGCCTAACTTTTGTAGCCCCCTTGCTCCAAGTGAAAAATTACTTTTTGTCATAAAGATATGAAAAGTTTTTTGTCTTTTTTCCCTTTGGTTGAAGCCAATTAACACAGATGGTCACCTCAATTACCAAGGGAATTTGGGATGAACTGTGTGAGAACTGGTGCTGTGAAATTCTTACTTGTGGACTAGTTTTGTATCTTGAACATACATGTAATGAGTAGTGTCTGTTTGGATCTATAAAAGGGTATGCAGGACTCCCGAGCATAGCAAGGCTTTCTGTCTTTGCAATCTTTTAGTGGATTGCCTGTGCTGGGCATCACATTCAGGTTTTAATGCTTATTCAATAACGAAACATCTTTTTCTTTTACCTTTGTGGAATTTTCAGGGTCATAAGATTTTGTTTTTAACTATATTTCCCCAACAACCTGGATATATCCTCTAATCATTAAAAAAAAATATGACCAAATTACACTGCCTTTTGTAAAGAATTTTGAAAGTTGTCATGTAAGATATATAAAGAATCATATATTTAGACTTTCTTTAAATTCATTTTATTCAAGTATAGTTGATCTACAGTGTTGTGTTAATTTCTGCTGTATAGCAAAGTGACTCAGTTATACATATATATATTCGTTTTCATATTCTTTTCCATTATGGTTTATCACAGGATATTGAACACAGTTTCCTGTGCCATACAGTAGGACCTTGTTGTTTATCCATTCTGTATATAATTGTTTGCATCTGCTAATCCTGAACTCCCAATCCATCCCTCCTCCACTCCCTCTCCCCTTTGGCAACCACAAGTCTGTTCTCTACATCTGTGTCTGTTTCATAGATAAGTTCATTTTTGTCTTATTTTAGATTCCACATATAAGTAATATCATATGGTATTTATCTTTCTCTGTCTGACTTACTTCCTTAGTATGGTAATCTCTAGGTCCATCCATGTTGCTGCAATATCCTTTAAATATTGAACTCAGAACAAAAGAGTCAAAACTCACAACATTTACCAGAATCTTTGGTTGCCTTCTCGCTTCCCAGGAGAGGAGTCTAGGTCCTCAGTTCTGCTCTTGGTCCCACTCTTACAGCCCAAAGCTCATTTTACAAGGTAGAAACAATACATGTAAATTGTTCTCTGAAAAGTGAATCATTTGTTTCTTAATCCTTTCTTCTTGGTCTATGTAATATAGACCCTCAGTTTGCAATGTCACATTTAGAGGGAAGAAGCATTTACAATGTTTTATATATTAACACCACGATTATTTTTATTTCATGATTGGCTTAAATTTTCATCATTTTGTATTGTGTAACTGCCCTTCTCATACAGATTATAAGGGAAGCAAAGTTTAGAAGACAAGGGATAGTCCAAGACTAAGAGCAAGTTTTAAAATGAAGAACTCCTGAGTAACGCTTTTAGTCATGAAAACTCCGTTTTGGAAATAACTCCATAGCACAAGAGGTAATTATGAATATGGCAGTCAACTAATTATCTCAACTTGTCAAATGTAACAAACAGAGAAAAAGAGGCAATACCATTAAATTTTAAGTTTGTTAGGAGCACTTCATAATGAGGTATTATTTCTGAAACCCTTTGAAGTGATTTTAAATTTTTGATATTTTCCAGAAGATGAGGGATATTGTCCAGGAAAATCATTTTTATAGTCATGTGTGAAATGATGATTTATTAATCATACATGAAATAATATAATCCCCTCATAGTTTGGGTCACCTGAACGGATACCTTGGTTTCTGCTGAATAAATCTGTTAGAACCACAGATGCTACAGTTACTTTAGCTGTGTTTCTTCAGTTCAGTTTGCTTTTTAAATCCACAGAATGCTTTCAGCTGGTAGCGGCAACCATACTCTCTCTATAATTAGAATGTTATTAGCCTTAAAAGGCAGATCTGGAGGGAACTTGTGTTCTCCCGTAACTTCAGGCACACTGGCCCTGACAAATTTCCTCTGAGCTTTTTCTCCAGAGACTTAGAATCTGTGTCTTTTTAAAGAGTTAAATTAGTCACAGGGCACCAGCAGCAGTTGCATTGCAAGATTTTTGCTTATTCTCAGTCTTTAACTAATTGCCCCACTTAAATGGCAGCCAACTCTTAAAAAAATCAATAGTTGCTTTGCTCAGATGTTGGTTGAATTGTAAAAAATCCACTCGGTGGAACACTTTGCCATTTAACAAAGGATAATATTCTTTCAACCACTTTTTAAAAAACTCTAATTGTACAGTCTGCCAAGTCCTGTGTTGCTTGATCTCCAACTAATATTATATTTAATCTTCTGTAATCAGTTTAATGTTGAAAGAAACAAAACAGCTGCCTTGCAGGATTTCTAAATGCCAAGTATGCATGTCTCACCGTCAATAACACATTATTTGCTTTGAATGGAAGTGAAATTCAAGACAACTGGTGCCTCAGCTGCTGAGGAAGCCGAGGAAGCATCAGGTGATAGGAACTAGCTTGCTCAGTAAAACTGCTGCACGCTGAGGAGCCCAACCATCAGGAACTCACTGAAAATCCTGTTTCAGTGGACTGAGCATTGCTGTTTAGTGACTCATTTCAGATGAAACAATTTCTGAAAGACGATGGCTTGTGGATTTTCACAAGCTCACATTTTCATTGTACTAGCTGTCTAATCCTATAACGCTGATTGGTGTCTCAGAGGTAGTTTAAAAACATGTCTGCAAATTCTTTAACCTTCCTTCCATCAAAAGGCACGGATGTCCCTTCCCCTTAAAACTGGGTGAACCCTTTTAGATAACCTCAGCAAACAGAATACAGTGGAAGTGATGCAGTGTGCCTTCCAAGAGCAGGTGAGATAAGGTCATGAATGAAGAGTCTGCTGGTCCCTCTTGGGACACTTGCTCTGGGATCCTTTGGCTACCACATGGGAAGTCCAGCTACCCTGAAGCTGCAAGGAGTGGTGAGACCATCCAGAGATAAGACAGGTGTTAGAGAGGCCCCAGAAGTACAGTTGTTTCTTAGTATCCACGGATTGGTTCCAGCAGCCCCCGTGGATACCAAAATCTATGGATATTTAAGTCCCTTACATGAAATGGTGGATATACAGGGCCCACTGTACTTGCTGCCAGCTCTTTGATCTTCCCAGATCAGGTGCTGGAAAATGAGTGGGAAAGTTTTCAACATCTCCCCAACTCCAGCCACCTTTGGATGGCAATTGTATGAGCCATCCTGAGTGAGAAGTGCCTAGCTGAGCCCTGTCACCCACAGACTCAGGAACAAAACAAATGATTGTTACTGTTTTAAGCCATTGAGAAGGAGTGCATTTTTATATAACAAGAGATACCTGGGAATGTTTCATTATAGTACACTTTTCAGATTTATAGGCTAAAAATAGTTGCCTAAACACATTTATTTCTCTTTCAGGGGTTCTGTCACATTACATGAAAACATTTCCCCACATGATTTCTCTGACTCTATTTATTTTATTTAGCTTCAGATATTATGTTAAGTCCAAACTGAATCATAAATTCAACATAACATAAGTTATGATATAAAAGATTCTTAAACTGATAAGTATAAAACAGATAAAATGCAATTTGGCAGGTCTTTTGTTGATCTTTTTCTCCCATGTTGAATGTGAGATATGCTAAAACTTCACTCTTTTCCTTAGAAAACATATGGATTTTTATGAATTTTAATAGCTTTTTTTTTTAATGTAGCTAATACTCTCCATGATGTTAGAAGAATAGGGACTTGTTCACGCTTAGACTTATTCTTTCCACAGATTAGATGTATTATATTAATCTCTTAAAGTTCCTAAGATTTGAAAGATATTTTATAAACATTAGGGGAACAGATAAGAGGGCTCTGAAATATTTGTTTTTATAAAAAATTATTTAAGAAAGGAAATCACCTAAGACCATTACAGCAATTTTGATAAATCATTGTGAACATTATCACCTTAACACACCCACTTTCATTTTGGTAGACTATCTTCTAATATGCACACGTGTGAATTTTTAATTTAAGTATTACTCTACAATTTATATTTTAGAAAATAGAAATATACATTACCAAATATAATTATGTATTTTTCAGCTTGGACTACTATTCAAAGTAACATCTTAAGAAAGACTAAGCAGGAGGTCTCCTTGCTTCCCAGAGTGAAGTAAACACATGACCTTCACAGAGCAGGAGTTCAAGTCCTTGGAATCTGTATTTGTAGCCTTTTTCCTAAATCCATGTTAGTCTTCCCCCATTTCTTTCTTTAGAACAAATTTAGCTCATACATCTCAATGAGGTTAGAAATACCAATTGATGATAATTAATAATCACCAAATGCCAGGCACTGTGATAGAACCCCCTACTAACCGCAGGTATCAGCCTTAAAACTATCTTTGGAGGGAAACACTTTTTCTTATACTATTTTTACATATCAGGCAACCGAAACTCAGAGTTTCAGTGATATATTTGAGGTTTCTCTACTGTTAAGTTATAGGGTGGCTATTTGATACAACCTCTGACATCAGAATGCAGATTATTAACTCTTAGTTTACTATACTTCACAAAATATAAGCAGACTTTATAGAATTAAGTTAGCATGAATAAATGGATATTTTAAGAAGGTATGTATTTTTAATGAATACCTCTTAAAAATAATTATCTAACATTGCCTATGTTGATCTTGTTAACACAATCGAATTATATTAGATGGGAAAATCAGTTGACTCATTATCTAAATGTCAGTAGATTAAAACCCAAGGTTTAGCAACGTTATAATATGGACATTTCTGTTCAAATGAATTCTAGTATAATTAAAGGATCTTTCTTATGAAAACATAACAAAATTTGTAAACAATTAAATCATGAAGGAGAGTTATTGAATTAAAATTGGAGAATATTCTAATCATTGTTCCTCTTAGAAGACATGATAGACATATGATACATCACATAAAGTAAATGGAAAATATTTCCTACATGTTGGTGTTTGGGGAAAATTTGTATTTTTCATGTTTCTTTTATATAAAATAAAATGCCATTAACTACAAAGCAGTAAGAACAAGATGCAACTTACTATAATCTTTGGGTTAAGTCCCATTCCATTTCCTCACTTTCCTAATTGAGAATATGTGATTAATCTATCATAAGAACACACTGAATTTAAAACATCTCATGGTCTGTTTCATTCTGCTGTAAGACTCTATCATGTTAGGAAGCTATAAGTGTGATCAGTTTACTTATTAATAACTCTGTGCTCTTTATCCTTTCACCTGTCTAGGTAGGATGTAAAGATGGTTAAAGATTGTTTATTTCCAACAAGTTAATTGTAAATTCAAACTATGTTGCTTTCTCTGCCAGGATGGTAAATACTGAGTAGTTCATGAATGATTAAGGAAGGTCCAGTGATCTTTTGAAAGATGATAGAACAGCAAAAATCTATGTTTCTTTTCACTTATTCACAGCAACATGAAGCATGAATTTGAAAAAAAAAAAATCAGACCTTGAACTTGAGAACCTGGTAGGTGGTAGAAAGGAAATACATAATTGACCTTATACAGAAACAATTTTGCCTTAAAAGTATTTTAAATTAATTTCAGAATTTTTTTCACTTTGATTCATTTATAGTGTTTTTGTGAGGGTTGATCATACTGGATAATACCCTTATATATAAAAATTGACCACTGTGACCCTTACTATCAACTTAATTGGGAAGAACCACTGAAAGATAGCATTAGTGCTGCTTTACCACACTATATTAAATACGGTGTGCTCTTCTCCAAAATATCATGTTTAAATGATCCCTTTTTATCCATTGCAGACTATAAATGTGTTATTGGTAACAGTATATTAATTTCAAAGCCACTGAAGTCAACAAGAACTATAGAAGAACAGCTTTAGGGGTGACAGCCCAGGTTGCTGGACTAAGCAATCTGAATATCCAGGGCACTAAGTAGATTGGTTTTCTATTACAGCAATAGGCAGTATTCATCTCCCGGGTTTTCCTTTGGGAACAATAACTTGACACATGACTCCACAACATCAATTGTACCTTCTCCAGATAAGTTTCTGATGGGTAAGAGGAATTCCTACTCCTGCTTAGATTTCAGGCCTTCTGATAAAGATATTTTTTATTTGTAGATTGTTGCCCAATGTGTTGAAATTTCAGAAATTTCAGAAATTTGTTACCCAATTTCTGTAAATAGGAGCAAAACATACACAATGGATAAAATAGATATGCAAAAGTACTGAATTGTGACAGGGCAGAAAGTCTCTAGAAGGAAATAGAAAAATAGAAGGATGATTTAACTCCAGACTAGAGGAAGCAGGAGTATGTGCAACAAGGTAATGGACAGAGAAAGAAATTTTTAAAAAATGAATTAAATAAAAAAATTTACATCTGTCAGATTCATGTCATCTGGCCATTGGGTCAAAGTAAATGAGAACAATGACTTTGTCATATCTAAGAACTGTCAAGTGAGCATTTTCAGCATCAATCTAAGAACTACCCATATCAACAGAGGATAAAGGGCTTAGGGAAAATTCTTACTTAAAAGTTCTTAGCTAAAAGCCTAACAACTGCTAAACTCTGAGACAGAGGAGACCCTCACTTTGCAATACTGCTGTCTGTACTGTGCCAACCTCTGTGCAATCTGCATTCACTGATTTTCTACACTTTTGATAGAAAAAGACATTATCTAGTTTGAATAGTTGACAGAATGTATAATGTACTAAAATTGAGATGCTAAAGGAGTATGTTTGTATGAATTACCTGGGGAGCTTGATAATATTTCAGATTTCCAGGCTTTACCCCCAGAATTCTGATCAGTGGGTCTGGAGGGGTGTATTGGGTAACTCTTAGGAACCAGTTCACTTATCCTCTTAATTCCACATCAAGAACTGTGAAGGGTCTGATATCTTACCTTACTTGCAAGCTAACAAACCCACCTGCCACAGTTTCATGGATATTGGCATAAGGGACAAGATTCCTGGGTCAGAGACTAAGAACTTTGTTATTCTAGGCACAGAAAGCAGGTAATCATCGGCATATCTTCAGCAGTTCCCTTTGCCCCCAAGTCCCACAGCCTGATGCATTTGGGCTCAGATATTCATCTGCACATGCACTGGGCTGTGTTATAGGAGAGGGGTGATAAGTTCAGGATATCTTTATCTTATCAAAACTGGAGATCTTTATCAAAACCAAACTCTGGGAACTTTCTTTCTAAAGAGTCCTCTGACTCCAGTCACTTATTTTTGACCAGAATCTCTTGAAAGCATGAAAACTGATACATACATTCATTTTAAATTAGAAGTAAGTAAGCATGATTTTGAGTACCGTCCCCTAGGCCTTGTGCTTTTTACCATCAAGACAAACCTAAGTACATACCTTTAACTCATAGTTGTGGTTATTTTTGTAACCGTCTATCACAAAAACATCCCCTTACTCCTGTTTTTGATTTTCTTTGCTCATGTGACATCTTTTTTCATCATGATCACTCTATCCAGCAGTGGAAACAAAAACAAGAAAAAGTACATGACTAGAGAATGTATTTTTATTCATTTACAAACTACATGAGAAACCTCATTTCTGCTTTTGTCATATTTCATTTTTGCCCAGAGAAGCTCCACCAAGCTAGAATTGGCTCTGGTTCACATGGCCATTTCTTTAAAAAAACAAAGACAATATCTAGCAGTACAGGCTTGCTACTATTAATGATACTCTAGATTTTATTTTTCTTATCCATATTTCTGTTCATATAGCTTTTCTACCTAAAATTCCCTAAATAATTACATCCACATATTCTCCGGTACACTTCACCAATGCCATGCTCCCTGTACAAATCTTCCATTTTTCAAGATAAATTATTTTACCCTATACCCCTCTCCTGAGGCCTTGGTTTACTTTTCTGTGTCACTTAGCACATCTACCTTGGGTAGCTGAACATATGCCTGTCCTTTCTCTGCAACAGCTAGAGCTCCAGGGTCATAGATCATGTATTATTCATGGCGTGTTCTTCCTAACGCCAAGCATGGTTTACTTCCTTGTGTCATCTAGTCTTTGAAGATCACCTAAATAGCCAACCCAGCATCCTGGCACTCTCCATTCAGTTACCAAAATTATTGTGAGATAATCTCTCACTACCTGTCTATATATTATCTCTATTTTCTGACACACTTACCTAACTCCAGTGACAGAGACTCTCTATTTACTCTCAAACAAAACAACAGCAAAAAAAACACCTCATAACTTTCAAAACCATCTACCTAACATGACTCACATCCCTATATGCAATTAATGCGTTTATTGTAAATTATTTGTATCAATCCACCAAACAATTATTAAAATGACTTCTACTTATAGAATCACTGACTCCAAAAATTATCTGTTGCATTCTTCTGACTTTAGTTAGGTAATATGTCATTAACAGCCCTTTATGAACAGTGAAGAATCAAATACCTAATGATTAAAAATTAACAGAATTAGGTGAGGAGGTAACTAGTACCGGAATTGGTTAACTTTGGGGGCAGTGCATAATGTTATTTATACTTCAAGATTAAAAAAAATGTATTAATTACAAATCATTCTCCACTGGTATCTTTTTATTGGTTCAGACTTTTTATTCTCTACAGTATCCAAGTTAGTGTTATCCATATATTTGTTTATTTTGTTAAGGAAAATATGTTCATGCTACACAAGTCATTTCTGGCACACTATTTTCTTCAGTAGTTTTTTTCTTTCCTTTTTTTTTTTTAATAAGAACTAGCTTCATTAGATTCCTTGAAAAATGAACTGTGGACCGTCAGAAAAGTTATTTATCTATATGGAGTTCCCAGTAATTATTCCCACATTAGAGGAACATAAATCAAATTTAACATCAGCTTAATTTTCTTGCATTTGACTTGTCTAGTAAATATTTTTCCGTGTTCTCCTCAAATTTTCTCCACAGTAAATCTACACCAAAAATGCTTTGTATTTTTTTTATAGTTTTGTACTTTTATGTATTTTATATTCTTTTTTTCTTTTTTGTATTCTTACAGTGACAAGAAAATTCTAGATCAAAATAATTTATATTTTTGGAAGAAAGACAATCAGTTCCTTGGAAGTAACGGGCTCCAATTTTAGTCTTATTTTCAATTCTATGTGTATAAACAAAATCAAATATTTTCACAGCTCATGAAGACCTGGGGAAAGTTTTATTTTGAGGGATTAAAATTTAAGTCTAAACATTTTATCAAGGAGACTAGGTCTTCAATTTTAAAAGTAGTGGTGCAAAAACAAATGCAAAGCAAAAATGAAATAAGATCATAATTATTTTCAAACTCTTTTTTAAGGAAGGAGTTCTGCCTGACATGGTAAGTGGACTTTTAGGTGACAGGGAAATTGGCAAATATTGTTATCTGGTAAAAATTAGAATTCTAGCATGTAGATGGTTACCGATACTGACAAATATTGATTTGAAATATACAGACAAGGATAAAATTAGACCACAACTATGTCTTGAAGCAAACAGAAATAGTGTAGCTGATCCTTGTATTAGGAATTTTGTCCTAAAAATCCATGTCTCTAGAGCTTATTAATTATCAGGTAACTACAGAGAACAAACTCAAATATACTTCAAAGGGTGGTATACTGCAATCTGTATATTTTCCAAAGTCAGGCATCAAAACATTTATGAAAATGATTTTCAGTTACCAACGTATTTTTGAATTAGTATTAGCTGCCTACTTTTCTACATGTGACTGAAAATGTTTTCTCTAGAATAACACAAGGTGCAGCAAATAATATCAATTTAAATAAGTATTGAGAATTCAGTCTCTGTGTTCATGGAGAGAATCAGTACAGTATGGAAGCTAAAAGATGATGATTGATGACAAATTCAGACATTTTGCTATAACATGATTCTGGGTTAAATGCCTATAGGCAGTGGTTTGGACAATAAAGAGAAATAATTGTTAATTTGAAAACATTTTACACTAGGTCATTAATAATGATGAGTTCAATGTCATTTTTAAAGATATCTTATTTTTGAAATCATGGTAAACGCAATCAGCATATGCTTTCAAACATAATCTCTTCCTCTTCCTATCTCTTTCTGTTGTAGATTTCATTATAACCACCTACAAAAAAGGTTCAGGCAATATTGAAATCTATGCCTTTTAGTACAACTTCTCTCTACTTGCCTCATTGACCTTCCATGTATTGCATATCTAATCTCACTTAAAAGCGTTCTAACACTTTCTTGCTTATATAACTATTGCCTTTCCCCTCTCTATTTTTCATTGCTATTTAATTTTACTGCTGTATTATTTTGATGTTCCTCTGAAATGAAATTTAGAATGAAAAACTTCTGAGAATCTCAGTACTGTGATAACTAAGCAGATACTCTCTGTCACATGTATGACTATTTTGGTATTTATGCGTAATGTAGGTGATGAAAAGCTGTTAGCAAATTTTATGCTCATTTTCCCATAACATAGTGTTGATTTCTAATCACTTTTTATAGCTTCTCTTTGTTTTTCATCCAATACTGTTGAAAAATATAAACTGCAATATTAAAAAATAAGGCATAGTTTCCTAACACTGGACATGGTGCATATTTTTCAGAGGGAAAGCTTTAATTCAGCTGATATTTTACAGTATGTATCATCTGAATTGTAAACATCTCTCACATAAATATATAACTGCCTAATAAGGTGAGACAGCTTCCACTGGTGCATCCAGGGAAACTCTTCCTCCTTCTTCCCTACCAAGGTCATCAAGATGGTCCCTTTGAAACAACTGCTGACACAAGAGATGACTCTTCCTGCCTTCAGCTTTTTGTTCGTCTTTCTCTTTTTCTGATCTGGCAATTGCTGCTGCTGCTTGCTGAAACAATTCAGTCTGCCTCTCCCTATTTCTCCACCTCCTCCTTCCAGACTTTAATTACTACACAGTTAAAACATGGGATGATGGTGATATTGCTGGAAAAAGACTTGAAGTTGCTACTATGTCTCTCTAGAATATCAAATTTTAATTATGTTCTTCATATACAAGTATGTGTCATTTACAAGTGTCACAAAACTTTACTAATAATAAATAGCAAAGATACTTTTTTTTTTTTTTACAAACATTACATATCTGAGAGACTCAAGGTCATCCCTAATTCAGTACCTCCCTCACTTGTTTTCCAATATGCTCTTTGAGTAGATGGAAGTAGTTTGTGTGCTATGAACAGAATGTAAGTCTGAGGTACTCTAAACTTTGTGTAGTGAACATGAATATTTCTGATGGTAAGAAATCCTTTCTTTTGGAGAACAACTAATGCCCTCCCACACCTATTCCATGATAACTTTAGACCGTGTGGTTTTGTTAGAGCAGCTTCTATATCCCTATCTTTAACATAATCCACTCGTGGTTCTGTGAGCCCATGTAAGCTCATGGCACATGATCCAAGTCTAATTATCAGGATTTCCCACTCTGCCACAGTGATAATTTCAGGGATAGGTGGGGAAACTTATGTGAACTTGTCAGAGTCTTCCCCAGGACTTTGACAGAGCTATAAAGATTGTTCAAAGTAGGCCAGTCTGAAAATATGACTTGCAGAGAAGGTGAAGCCAACAACTGGGAGGAGAGAGTGGGTGAGCCCCGTCCCAGGTTCTCTGAGCGTATCTCTTCCTTCCGTCCTTCCAGCCTGAGTGTGGTGGTCGAGGCTCACTGCAGTAGCTATTCAGTCCCTTTCTTCCCTGAAACCGGTTTGATTTCTCAGGCTCTTCCATCACCTGAGTAATACCTAGTCTTTTTGTTTTAAATACTAAAAAGTTTTTCTTTTCTTATTTTCCTGTTTGGACACTAACAGATACACTTTTTGGATCTTATTTATTTTTTATTTTTTTGGAAACTATATCTTTTTCTCTAAATAAAGCTTACAAAGAAAACTAAAAGAACAAATGTAGAGGCATTAATAGATCTGTTTCAGTGACATAATTTTAATAAAACTGATTCGATTTCTTTCTAGTTCTCTGACTTCCCAAATCCCTAGAGCACTACTTAATACAACTAAAAATACACTGCTATATTCTTTTCAGTTGAGAATATCTAGATACATTATTAATATATAGATGTCCTGTTTGAGTCGTATGTGTTCTTTGTGTGTTTTGGATGTTAACCCATTACTGGATATATCATTTGTGATTAAAAAATGGGCAGAGGAGAGGAATAGACATTTTTCCAAAGAAGACATACAGGTGGCCCACTGGCACAGGAAAAGACGCTCAACATCACAAATCATCAGGAAAATACAAATCAAAACCGTGAGATATCACCTCATGCCTGTTAGAATGGCTATGATCAAAAAGGTGGGATCAGCCATAAAAAAAAATGAAATTGAGTTATTTGTAGTGAGGTGGATGGACCTAGAGTCTGTCATACAGAGTGAAGTAAGTCAGAAAGAGAAAAACAAATACCGTATGCTAACACATATATATATGGAATCTAAAAAAAAAAAAAAATGGTTATGAAGAACCTAGGGGCAGGACAGGAATAAAGATGCAGACGTAGAGAATGGACTTGAGGACACGGGGAAGGGGAAGGGTAATCTGGGACGAAGTGAGAGAGTGGCATGGACTTATATATACACTACCAAATGTAAAATAGATAGCTAGTGGGAAGCAGCCTCATAGCACAGGGAGATCAGCTCGGTGCTTTGTGACCACGTAGAGGGGTGGGATAGGGAAGGTGGGAGGGAGACGTAAGAGGGAGGAGATATGGGGATATTTGTATATGTATAGCTGATTCACTTTGTTATAAAGCAGAAACTAACACACCATTGTAAAGCAGTTATACTCCAATAAAGATGTTAATAAAATAAAATCCTGTAAGAAAAGGCAAAAAATAACAAGTTTTGACAAGAATGTGAAGAAAAGGGAACCCTCCTGCACTATTGGTGGGAATGCAAGATGATGCAGCCACTACAGAAAACAGTATGGAGATGCCTCAAATTAAGAATAGAACTACCATATGATCCAGCTATTGCAGTTCTGGGTATTTATCCAAAGAAAACAAAATCTCTAATTCAAAAAGACACATGCACCCTTATTTTCATCACGGTATTATTTACAATAGCCAAGATATACAAACAACCTACATGCCCACCAAGGGATGGTTGGATGAAGATGTGATGTATATATACAATGGAATACTATTCAGCCATAAAAATGAATCTTGTCATTTGCAACAACATGGAGGTAACCTGAGGGTAACATGCTAAGTGAAATAAGACAGAGAAAGAGAAATACCATATGATTTCTCTCATATGTGGAATGTAAAGACAACAACAAACCAAACAGAAACAAACATGTAAATAGAGAGAACAGAATAGTGGTTACCAGAGGGGAAGGGCTGTGGCGGGAGAGGGTGAAAGGGGTGTGGTGACAAATGGAAACTAAACTTTTGGTGATGAGCATGCCTTAGGGTACACAGAAGTAGAAATATAATGTTATACACATGAAGTTTGTCATAATCCAATGTTGCCTCAATAAAAAATAAATCTAAAATAAAGTTAAAATTTTTTAAAGTAAAAAACATACATGTAGATGTCTTATAACAAAAATAGAAAAACCTTAGAAATATTCTGGATATACTTCATCATATAGAGGATGAGGAAGTCCCTATTTCATTGTGATAAACATCTTTGAATACACTTCTCTCATATCTACTAATGGCTCTAGAAGTTTTGTCCAGCCTTAAATTTATAATTTGATTATACATCTTTTCCTAATACTGTCCTTTACTGGAGACTTTACCTTTTCTGTGTCTTTCCAACATTTAAGAATTTTCAATTCTGAGACCTACTTATTGACAATTTTACCACTCACCTTCCAAAACCCATTCCTATTTTACTGCCACTGTATACCTCTCTCTCTGTCTTTCTTTCTCTTTCATCTCACACACAAACATGCAGACGTATTTCAGCATTGCATGTGAATAAACTGTAAAACTTTTAGATGATTCAGTTTTGTCTTTTTTCTGAACTCTTACCAACTAATTCTGACCATTATGGAACCTGACCTATAAGGATCAAATCCACATCTCTATACTCTACACCAAGTTGTAAATGTGGTATTTTAGAGAAGGCTTATATCAGAGGAAGTACATTATAGGATGGAAAGATTGAATCAGGTAATATATGTAAAGACAATATTAAGTAGGAAATGCTGAAACAATTACACAGGATTAAGAGATTGCTCCAAGCAACAGTTTGCAATATCAAACATCCTTTCTAGTCTAGACCTGCCAGGGGCAGCCCACATCCCTCCACAGTAAATCATCTTCCTCGAGGAGACACAGTAATTCACTCAACAATTATTTATTTAACAGCTGTTCTTTTCCCGGCCAATGTATCAAGAACTTGGGAGCACGGGCATGGCAGGTAGGGAACATATCTTCAAGTACCTTGTGTTTTCACGTAAAGACAGGAATATAAATGACTGCAATGTGAAGTAATATAGCTACAGTGAAAGACTGGATAAGGTACTGATGAAGTGAAGACAATTTGGATGTAAGATTGCATGGGGAGGCCGTGCAGAGTAGCATTCAAGTTCAGATTCTCAAGTAACTCCGTGTGACTGATGCAAAGAGGGAAGAGTGTGGTTGGGACTGAGGCCCTGACATGGGCATCCAGCCAGTTTCCCAAAGATACATGAATTATTTTGATTAAAAAAGTGGCAGGCACATTGCATTAATCAATACACAGTACATGGTTTATATAAATGGACAGAGATGGTGGGTTCTAGTGTAGTGACAGAGGCCCTGGGAACAGACAGAGTCAGGGTCATTCACCTTTATAAACCTTCATTTTGAATATACTTACAGTTCTCATTGATATTGCAAGGTACATCAGGGACAAAGTGTGTTAAGCACTTAGCAAAGTATTTGTCACATTAGAGGCACCAGAGAAGTGGAGGTTATTTGCAATAGCCTGAGTATTAATGAAAGCAGTGGTGGTGGCTGTGTTGGCAGAGTGATAATAGATGGTCCCTTGGAATTACTCTATTAGCCAAACCATGTCATCATTCTATGCCTGCCTGATACTAGAAGGAAAACTAAACTTAGGAAATTCAAAATATGTTTTTTTCTGGTGCCTGGAAAATTAAAGAATGATAATAAATATTTCCCCACAGTAGAAAATGAGGGTAATTTTTAAAAGGCATGCAAAAGTCCTAGTTCTCTTTACTTTGTACATCTGGGACTTAATTTTAGAGTCCATCATAACCTACTGCTGTGGCAGGGTCAAATTTGTCCTTCTACACCCATCCCTACACCCATCCCTACACCCATCCCTAGCCCCATCCCTAGCCTAGGTGAGTGTCTACTACTGATTAAGATAAATGTAAATAATGCCCTTTACTTAAGCTGTCCAGACCTATTTTTTTCAAACAAGGACACAGAGACTGAGACAGCTGGGCATTGAGTTCTGGCTTTAGTGAAATGTGGCTACTCTTGAGACTAAGGAATGGCTCTAACTAAAAGCTTAGGCACTGCCTCTTAGAGGAAGAAGCAGTTTTTTCAGGAATCAAAAGTCTCCTCAATAATTCTTGGAGCAAAAAAACAGAACTGCAACCACAGCTCTGATGTAGCTCTGATGTAGCAACGGACCAATTCTTCTCTGGTCCTTGGTGAAATATGCATTTATTAGCAAACAGGAACTCTTGAGAAACATCTATTTTATCCATTTACACAAAACAAATTTACAGTTGGGCCTACCCTAGAGTTGTCCTTATATGAAGAGCCAGTAGAAGTATCTAAAAATTGTAGACAGTACCCCTCATCCTGACTCTTTAATAGTAATATATTATCTGCAAGTTTTATCAGTAATTAATCAGGAATATTTTAATTGCAGTTCACTGTTATGTACCTTAATTTTACTTCAAAGTACCTTATTTAAAGGGACTTATGTCAATTTTATGAGCTGTATTACTTTTTTCCATAGGAGATTTTTGAACTATGTATCTTGAGATATTTTATATAGGTGTATAAATGATCAGTAAAACAAACTGATCTTAATCATATTCTTTGTATTTTAAAAAGTTTCTATTATTGAATCCAAACTTAAATTTGAGTATTTAGACAAGAGAGTATTTAATGATATGGGGAAATGTCCATAATCATTTTGCTCAAAATACACTGTTAAATTTTTTTTAAAAGGCTGAAAGTAGTTTCCAAAATGTAAGTCAACTTTTATTGTATTTTTTTTAAATTAATTTTAGTCTAAAATAAGTATATCAAATGTATGTATTTAAGGAAAAATGATAAATCTAGTATGTACCAATTTTCTTAGGTTTAATTATACAAATTTAGGTACATACATTCTCTCTCTCTCCCTCTCTCTGATTTTTGTGTGTGAAGATTATTTCTGCTGTAAAAATGAGAGACATTAGGGCAATGGCACTGTTTACTTATTGGTCCATATTGCTTTGTGGTAGTAAGGCAGCATATTTCTTACATATGTAGTAAGAAATTCATCTGAAAGGAATATTTTCATTCATTGAGTCTCTTTTCTGGATTTCAGATAATTGCCCCATACCATCCAACATTAAACAGTAACAATAATATCAATATTTAATGACTTAAAGCTTTTATCACATGATGAGTTCCATTTCTGACTACTGCTTGGAATAATTCTACAGTTTAGTTCTCCAAAGACATTTTCATGGGAAATTACCTGTTTTGTTGATTACCGAACACACTTTTCACGGTATCCTTCACTAGTTTGAGGAAACAGTAGTGGTGGTGAAGGGACGGATGTTGGAGTATATTTTATCTCAGTAACTTTAGAGAAATCATGCAAATACAACGAGGAGAAACAGTGGAAAAATGTCTTAGAAACATCTAAAAAGTGATCATTATTGATTATATTTCTAGGCTTAACATGTTAAAAATGGGACTTTAAACATAGAAATCAGGAAGAATTAGTGAAAAGATGTTATCCATCATAATGAAATTGCAAGATACTGGAAATAGTGCAAAAGAGTTTGATAGAAAGTAGTGATAAATGTCATGGAACTGGGTCACTGAAGGGGTTGTGGAGAAAACATTTTAGAGAAATTTAGAGTTCTGTGACTAAATTCTTCACTAAATTGCAAACAAAATTGTCTTGGCTAAGTGAACTATAGTGTGCATTTACAGCAAAATTGTATGTAGCCATTAGACAAGATAGTATTTAAAGATATGGGGAAATGTCCATAAACATTTTGTGTAAAATACATTGTTAAATTTTAAAAAGTTGAAAATAGTGTCTAAAATGTAAGTCCTTTTTAAAATGCAGATGCATTCGTAAGGAAAAGTCTATAGAAATAATTCAAAATATTAGCATTTATTAACAGGATGTCTTATTGATTGGTAGAATAATAGATTATTATAATTTTACTTCTGTATATTTTCTAAGTTGTCTACAGTAAATACATATTGCTTTGGAAATAAATCAGTGTTTTAAATGTTTGTATTTAAAATAGTCCTCTCACGTTTTAAACACATGCATGTAACTGGAACATGACATTCTTTACCTATGCATCCTAACACAATGCTTACTGCTTACCATATAAGAGGATTCCTTAATATTTGTTGAAAAAATGGAAATATATTTGGAGAAGGAGCTGCTATTTTTTCTGAAAAGGAATACGTAATTGGAGAATGTGAGACACAATTACCAGCCTAATGATTCCTGGAATGCTCTCTTACTTGGGCGTACACACAATGGCTTTATTTTTGATTAACTGGAGATATTGAATTTCAATCCTGACCTTAGTGAGGTTAATTTTCAAAATTATTAATGTCATTGGGTATGTTCTGCTACTTACTGTTTCTTGATTTCCGGGTTTCAGTTCATTATCTTCATCTCCAAGTTAGACAAGGATCCCATAAAAGAGTTCAACTTAGAATTCCAACCTAGTATAACACAAACATAGAAGAGATTTCCATGACGATGGAATTGGTTATTTTGTGTAGTTTGGCAATGAAATCTGTTGGTTAAGAGATTCCCATTTTATATGCATTCCTGTATTGCCAATTAGATACTCTTCTGATTTTTCAGTTTCTACTTTATTATGCATCTTTGATATCCCGTTCAGAGCCTCCTCACTTTCTTCTACTTTTCAAAGTTGCGTTATTTTTACATACAATCTCTTTTACTGTGATTCTTCCTTTTGTGTCAGTATTTTCAGCCTTTCTCGGCCGTTGGTGCAGCAAACATGATCAATCTCAGTGGCCCATTCTCCTTGTTCTGGGGCATTCTTTCTCTTGTCTTTAAGCTCTCTTTTCTATGGTGTTTTGGTACTGTCACTACTTAACTGAAAGTAAGAGCTTAATTCACTAAATGCCAGCTGGCATGATTGTATATGATTGTAGAGATAAAATATGTCTCTAGCTCCTTTCTTCATTCTTTCCTTCTCTTTTTCAGACCACAAATACTAAATTGCAGTTGTTAGAGGCCCAAACTCTGAAGCCAAACTGCCTGTGTTTGAATCCAAACTCTGCCTCTAGTTAACTGTGTGAACTTGGACAAATTCCTTAACTTCTGAGTCTCAATTTCCTCATATGTAAAATGAGAAAGATGACAGTAGTCATGGTAGGCAAAATAATGGCCCTCTGGCCATGTACCCATGTCCACAAGTATGCTACACTACATAGCAAATGGGATTTTGAAGATATGGTTGAGAATCTTGAGATGGAGAGAGGATCCTTAAAAGTGAAATAGGCAAAGAGTAAGAACAGGAGATGTGACGAGAGCAGAGAGCCAGCGTGATTCAGCAGATGATAAGACAGGACTGGCCACTGTTGGCTTTGATGATGGAGGAATTGCAGTATAAACCAAAAATGTGGGTGTCTTCTAGAAGCTGGGAAAGACAAGAAAACAGATACTCCTCTCAAGCCTCTGGGAGGAACACCTTGATTTAGCCCAGTGAGACCAACCCATCTTAAGAATTATAAAATAATTTATGTTCTTTTAAGCTACCCTGCTTATGATGATTTGTTATAGCAGCAAAAGGATATAGTAGGACTTCTAGGAGAATTTTGTAATATTTGTAAAGCAATTAGGACACTATCTTATAATAATCACTGTATATACTTTTGAAAAATATGTAAATATGTACCTAAGGAAAGAAGTATTGAATGCCTTCTAGAAACACTTAGCATGCAGTTAGATGGAAAACATATGTAAAGAATTGTCCCTATTCTTCAGATGTAATACATCTTAAAGGAGACTACTTAAACACATACTTTAAAGATACTTATATTAGAGCTGCTGAGGGCTTTGACCTGGTAATAATGAAGCAACAGGGCTATGAAATAAGTGTTCTGCGTAGTTGCTTTAATGATGTGCTCTAGTACTCAGATATAATGCTGTGAACGTAATGCTCGCCTCTGAATGTCTAAATTCTGAGGAAAAAAAAGCCTTCGCTAAAACTGCTTTCAGTTCAGATGACAGAACTTCAGTTCAGAAACACCCAATTTATTGATAGTTTCAGGGGAAAAAAACCCCAAAAGTATTAGCATACACAGGGGTGCTTGAATAGCAGAAGGCCTTGACTTGTGCAAGGGAAGCAGAAACTGCACTTTCGAAACCCAGATAAACAGCGATCCTCTCAGAAGATTCTGCATCGGGAACCCGATGCAGCTGGCCCACTTAGGACTGACTTTTCTGATGTTTTTCTTCAGTGAAGAGGTTGCAGCTGTCGGTATAATGACAGCAGCTGGCGTCCAGGCTGGCACTCGGAGAGCAGTGCTCTGAGACTCCGTGTCTGCTACTTGGGCTGATTCAGTACTTTGGTGACTCCAATTACTGGACCTCTGCAGCATCAAACCACATGCCTGACTCTTGGGAGAGAAGCTGTTCTCTTCCCTGACCTACTTGAATGACAGTCCAGAAACATAGTCATGAAATATGTCTCATGCTAAGAGAGAGATTAAAAGTATTTCCACCCCTCCCCTATGGAATAGGACAAATTTAAACACTGGAGGTGGGGCTGTATTCTCTTTTGAAAGATGATCAAGGGGATTATCCCTATTTTATCAGTAGAACGCATGGTCTTTTCCAGGCCATCAATAATTTGGGGTAACTGGAAAAACCTGTGGGACGGTCATCATATGTTTTGTAGAAACATCGATCTGTATACTATTAGTACAGTTTGATTTTCAGATAATAAAAAAGAGACATCTGCAGTTCTCCAGTACTGAAACTAAAGAAAACTTAAAAAAACAAAAAAACAAAAAGAAAACTTCTATTTTAAAGAAAACCTTTGTGCATCACTAACTTAAGTCCTTAATGTATACTGAACACTGTGTTCTACATGCAGTCCTTTAAACCTCATAATTCTCTGATATATATGTTGATTCAATCACATACTTCATAGATGAAAACAAGATATACAAGATAAGTAGTTCAGTATACAGAGTCCAGATTTGTCTGACTCCAAATCCTGTGCTTGCAGCAACTCAACGCTTCTGCCTTCAACAGCATTTTCTGGGGACTGAATGATGACCCACAAAATATAGGGCAAAATTTTCAAATATGTAGCAAACACACACACACCCATGTATAATCCTATGAGTCTGGCATTTCAGATTTTCTCTGTGACCTTATCTGTTACATCCCTGGATATTGAATTTGACTGTACACAGCTGCTTTACTAAATATTAAAAACCCACAGGAAGCACAGAGAAGCTTGCACCACAGAGAGCCTGGCAGTGCCTTTACCAGAAGGCCATAGCACTAAATCAATGTAACCGAAATGTACTTTCATCCCAAAGTGCTCCAATCCCAGAAGTTACCTGAAAGATGCAACACATTTATCTTCCAGACAAGATTCCTGGTGGGTTACTCCTCAGTTCTCCAAATCGGTCTGATTTTCTTCCACCAGGGGGTGCCAGAGCAACAACAACAGTACTGCAATTCCTAATGAAAAATTTTCTCCTAGTTATGACTCATTTATAGAGATAGGGTGGTGGCACCTATTGGAACAATTCCTGATAAACCAAAGCTTCACAAGAGTCCACGGTATTAATTTTAATTTAAGGAAGGATAAGATCATTTATGTATACAGAGAACTCTGAAACCTTCTTTTATCTATTTATTAGAATATTCCTCCTGCCAAAAATACATGAGCTGTTACCAAGAGGTAATTTATTTTGTTTTCTGCCTACTACTTTTCTTTTTAATGGAAATGGGTCTTAGAAGAAAAGCAGAAAGACCTGCTAAAAAGATGAGACAAGTAGTAAAAATTAGCTACTTAACAATAGAAATAGTGGCATTTGGGTAAAGAAAGCACTTTTTTTTTAACTTGAAAACTTCTTACAACTCCACAAAGTAAATATTACCTCTAGTATTATTGCTACAAAATCTTTAAAAAGTGCAAGTTCCCATTCCAAGTATCTCATTACATCCCTCAGAATAATCACTAAGATTTTTTGTATGTTTTTATTCCCATGCTTGTGTATATGTATGTGTACCATGTGTCACATATATTATACAATATACATGGCATATATACTTTAACAATGGACTCACAGTGTGTGTGTATAATTGTCAGTTTCCTTTTTTTATTCACTTCATATATCAGAACATTTTTCCACATTAGGGCATAAATATCTAGTTCATTTCTAGAAGTCTAAATTACTGAGCTAGCAGAAATACATAAAGCTATATAATAATGATTTTTTAAAAAAATCATTGCAAAAGCAAGTTCAAAGGAAATTCTGTACTAATTTAGTCCTAGTATTTAGTTGGCATGCAGTAGTTCATTTGAATAAATAACTGGATATTTCTGCATACTTTGGGGGGAAAAAAACCCCTGCATACTCTATACCCGTCTGAAACAATGGCAGTACCCATGACCTCATACAAACTATCAGTCTAGCAGTGGAAACAGCTGCTTGTTTCATTTAGTCTGGTATTTCACAGACTTACTTAAACATACCACTTTTAAAATAGATACCAAAACAAACATATATCTTGGCAGACACAGATGGTGATATCCCATTCTAGGTCACTTCTATTTTACCTTGGTCCTAGAGCAGTGGTTTTCAAATTCTGACCTGCATACTAATCATGTAAGGATCTTGTTGAATTACTGAGTCCGGTTCAGTAGGTTTGGAGGGGAGCCTGAGATTCTGCATTTTTAATTAGCTCCTGGGTTATGTTAGCCTGCCGTGAATAGCTTCAACCAGTAAGAACTCAGATTAGAAGACAGGATGTAATTGACGTAGAACGAAGTTTTAATCACAGGAAATGGCAGGAAGCGGAAATTAGAATGGCATTTTAAATTCATAAAAGGAGTTTTCCCCCTTTATTTTGTAGTGATTCATTTGTTGGTGCTTTACATTTGAGTGAATTTTTAATGCTATCTTTGAACATGGGTTAGGAAATATATCTAAGGGAAGTAGCATGCTTAATATTTTATGTGAGATATTATTTAACAGCAGTATATTAGCCAGATTTGGTAGTAAGCAAGAGAAATGAGCTAAGAAAGAAATATTGTTGTTTTATTCCCCCTGCCAAGTACCACTGCCCCTGCCTGATATGTGTGGAGCTGCATGGCAGCCTTTTTAAAGTGGGTAAGCTGTTCGACATACATAACAGATGGGGTCATAACTTCCCAATTCCATAAACATGGCCTCCACTCCTGGAGGCAGTAATGCTTTTTCAATGTGTTTATAGTAGGTGCATTGCTGGCATTTTACAAGTTATTGAAGCTCAGGGCAGCAATAACTTGTAATGTAGTTTTCAACATAGTTTCAATGTGTTTTTAGGGGTGAGGTGCGTTAGATAAGAAATAACTTAGTAAATTATTCTTTTTTTCCTGTCAGTTGGTCCAGGAGTGTTATGCCCTGGCATTTGAGTGGGAATTTGCAATTGTTTTGGCATCATTATTTTCATATTTTGTCCTTTGTAGGGTCAGTGAGGTTTTCAGTTACCTCTGGTAAACAGCCTCCCTCTATAAGACACTCTTCATATTGCCCCACGCTCTTCAAGATCGACGGCAGCACGCTACGCTCTAAGATCCAGTTAGCCTCAGTGGAGACACAGCATCCCCAAGGACAAGAAAAATAGGACTCCAGGAGAACATAGAGAAAATCTATTTCAGGAAGGAAATTTATATTTTAAGGTCTTTCTATGAGCATTATCTTCATCCATTGAACAAGCGTGTATGTAAAATATCTAGCAAGTGCGGTAGGCAGTAGGTACATGTTAATTTTTGTGTTTTCATCATTCCAATTTCTAAAACTCGATTTCAGAAAACAAGGAAACAGTGATAAGAAAATAATTACTACCATCCAGGCACTCAAAATCTAGTGAGGAAAACAGAAAAGTAAAAATTTGGTATATATTAATGCATTATAGCAAACACATATGTGTGTGTGTGTGTGTGTGTGTATATATATATATATATGTATATAGTGACAGAGAAAATACCTTATTTCAGTTTGAAATGTATCTGTTGATGGGAGAAGTGAATGGGTAGGGTAGCAAAGATATTCTTACTAATTATTATTATTATCATCTGAAGATTGAGTTCTGAAAATTCATCACACCACCTCCACTCCTTCCTATTTCCCACATAAATACTATTCTGTGTTCCATAGACATAGATATTACATTTTTGTTTATTCTCTATAATAGATATTACATTTGTGTTTATTCTCTATAATGGTTGATGCATGTTTACCCTTTATTACAGTGTTATACATGATTGATATCATGTACTAGATTTAAGGTCACTGACCAGAAAACTAGAGTTTGCTTATTTACCACTATATCCTTGTCCCCACCATTTACCTTCCACCTTCAATCCTAAGTAGACATTAATGGGCACTATAAATGCTCACAGTTAAATATGGTGTTATGTCTGGTTTTATATATTGTGATCAAACACATAAAGAAATGGCTACAGAGAACAGACCTGTGATATTATGCATCAGTTTCCTATTTGCAAGCTTCAATCAGTTTAATGGGGATAGCACTTCTCTCTACAGCACTTTATAGAATTTTGGAGGTTAGTGGATTGAGATGAAAAATATTTTTTCATTGGCTCACAGTAATTATTGTTTCTCCTTCTCTGGAGAATCCAGACTAACACAGTAAATATATGGTAAAACTTATAAAGAGATGATAAAGGCCGTGGGTAGTCAAGTTTGGGGAGAATCTGAAAAGTTCAGTTTGGGACATGTTGAATTAGAGATGTCTGTTAAACAGACTAGTGGAGATATCACAGAGGCATGTATATTTTTGGAGAGTCTGGCCTGGAGTTAGACATAAAGCTGTGCAATTATTTTTATATTTATAGTAAAGAAGAGGATAAAAGATTGAGGTACTTCAATCTAAAAAAGCAGGGACGAAGAAGAGAGATCAGAAAAGATGACTGAGAAGAAAGTGGGATAGGAGGTATGTCAAGAGAATGTGAAGTCCTGGAAACCAGATGAAAAAAATTTATCAAGAAAATGGTAGTAGTCACCTGTGTTGAATGCTGATTACTGGTCAAATGAGATGTGTAATGAGAGAGATAAACATTGAATTTCACAGCATGAGTTTGTTGATGGTATTAACAACAAGAGTTTTAATCATATAATGAGGCCAAAAGCCTAATTAGAGTTTGGTTAAAAGAGAAAAGAGGGGAAAAGGAGAGAGGGAGAATGTATGCTACAGCTGCTATAACAAAACATCACAGACTGGTTGGCTTAAATAACAGAAATTTATTTTTTCAGTTCGGGAACCTAAATATCCAAGCTCCAGGTGTTAGCAGGGTTGGTTTCACTCTTAGGCCCCTTTGCTTGCTGGTAGATGGCCATCCTCTCCCTTTGCCTTCTCCTGGTCTTCCCTCCCTATGTCTGTCTGTGTCCTAATTTCCTCCTCTTATAAGGACATCAGTCCTATTGGAATAGGGCCAACACTAACCACCTCATTTTAACTTAATTACGTTTTAAAAGACTCTATCTTCAAATATAGCCACATTCTGAGATACTGGGGATTACAACTTCAACATGAATTTTGGAGGGAAATAATTCAGCCTATAACACTCCACTCTTTGGCCCTTCAAACCTCATATCCTCATATTCAAAATACATTCACCCTATCCCAGCAGCCCCAGAAGTCTAAACCTATTTCAGCATCAATGCTAAGTTGAAAATCTCATCTAAATCAGTATGGTTGAGAATCAAGGTATGATTCTGAGGCAAAGTTCCTCTCTAGCTGTGAACCTGTGAAAGCAGACAAGTTATCTGTTCCAAAAACACAGTGGTGGGACAGGCTTAGGATAGGTACTCCTATTCTGAAAGGGAGAAATTGGAAAGAAGAAGAGGATCACAAGTCCTAAGCAAGTCTGAAAACTAGCAGGGAAAATTCCATTAGATTTTAAGGCTTGAGAATAATTCTCTTTGGCTCAGTACTCTGTCCTCTGGGTGGCGCCACTAGGGTGGTGGCGGTACTTTATGTGGCCACCAGTGTGGTGGCCCCATCTCCTAACTGTAACTTACTTAATCTTTAAAGACCCTAAATATCCCATCTTTAGTTACAGTAGCATTGTGAGGTACAGCGATTAGGGAGGGCAGACACAACTCAGCCTGCAATAGATACTACAGACAATTCTGAGGATTAATTTTCAAAGGTCAGCAAGGATATATGACAGTATCTTATGGAGAAATGTGAGTGAAGTAACATGATGTAATGACAATAAGATAAAGGATCCAGTAGAGGGATGTTTTGATGTTGTAGAAGAGAGGGGGGAAATTGCTAGAATAATGTCCTTAAGTATACAAGAGAGAATGGAAACAAGTATAAAATTGGAGGGCTTGGCTTTAGATGGGAACATAAATTTAGGGGACAGGCATAGATATCATTAGGTGGGTTGATGTGAGATGGAATATGTAGAAGTTCTCATCTCTTCTTTGTTTTCTTTTTTTGATTTTTTTTAACATCTTAATTGGAGTATAATTGCTTTACAATGGTGTATTAGTTTCTGCTTTATAACAAAGTGAATCCGGTATACGTATACATATATCCCCATATCTCCTCCCTCTTGCGTCTCCCTCCCTCCCTCCCTACCCCACCCCTCTAGGTGGTCACAAAGCACCGAGCTGATCTCCCTGTGCTATGTGGCTGCTTCCCACTAGCTATCTATTTTACATTTGGTAGTGTATATATGTCCATGCCACTCTCTTTCAACAAGTAAAAGGGAAGGTCATAAGCTCTAAGTGAGCCTGGCAAAGTAGAGAGAAAAAAAATATGTAATAGTCATTTGGGATAACTTTGTCATAAATCTATAGTGGGAAGAGTCATTCTGATTTTAAGCTTAGTTTTCTAGTCACTTTTGGTAAGAACAAAAACTGGGAATGATGAGCGTTGTTTTTTTCCAGTTTTTAGGTTTTTCTTATACAGTATGGTAAAGGAAGAAAGGGACAAGTGAGACTAGGATATTTGTAAGGGAGTGATTTTAATAATTAAACATATAGTTTAAGCTGTGTAAGAGTAGGGGAAAGACGAAAAGGAGACAAAGGATAGTGAAATAAAATAGAGGTCTTTGCAGTGTCAAGAGATTGTTGGAGTCCATGTTCTACAGGAAGTAGTCTGAGAATAGAGGACGTGATCATCAATGAGAGTCACCTTTTGGAAAAAGTGATCACAATAAGCGCTACCACTTGCGGCAATTGAATTATATGCCTCCTTCATTTGTAGCTGCTGTGTTTAATGTGGCTTAATGAAGCGTTAGAAACATTTGAAGAGTTCATTCTATATTCAATATAATTATGCTTTCTATGCTACCTTAGAAATTACCACAAACTTAGTGACTTAAAACAACAGTTGTTTATTATGAAACAATTTCTGTACATCAGAAGTCTGGGGACTGCATAGCTAAGTTCTGTACTCAGAGTCTATCTGAAATCATGGTATTGAAGACTAAAATCATGGTATTGGCCGGCTGCATTCTCAACTAGGCAAAAATCTACTCCCAGCCTCTCTCAGGTTGTTGACTGATGTCACTTCATTGTGGAAGATTTCTTGGCAGTTTTTTTTTTTTTTTGGTTCATTTTTCAAAGCCAGCAGTAGAGTCTCAGACTTCTATACCACCTTTTAAATGACTTACCTAATTAGATGAGGGCCACGAGAATAATTCCCTTTAGATTAAACTCATTAGGGTATTTAATTGCATGCAAAATCTTTTACTTTTCCCATTTTCTGTTGATTAGAAGCAAATTACAGGTTCTGCTTGCACTCAAGGTGAGGAAATTATAAAAGGGTGTGATTCATGACTGAGGTGGTGGTGGTTACTTTAGGCTATATCCACCACGATAATGAATATGTTGAACTACACATTATTTAATTAAAGATGCTTTTTCAAGAGTTTTGCTTTCATCCATGGAGGATTAATTGCAAGTGAGAATCACCCTGCTACTATAAAGTACTAGCAAACCCAGGGGAGTGGAGGAAATAACTGTTTTCAGACATTGGATCAGGCAGCACATGTCTGTGATTCATGAGAGAAGAGAAATAGCAATATGATCCCTAGGATTTCCATCAGACTACCTAAGAAGATTCTATCCATGCCTCAGAAAAAAGCAAGGGGAACCCAAGCATAACCCAGCTGAGTTGGGAAGACGTTGTTTGTAGAGACTATAATTTTCAAGGAGGAATACCGGAAATGGAGGAGATTGATGATGGATAGGGCAGGACAGAAGAGGAGAAAAGAAAGGAGAGTATGCCATGGAGACCTGCAGAAGGATCCCCTCAAGTATTTGGCTAAGTATTGACCAACCTTCCAAGGAAATCAGGGATAGGACTACTAGAAAGTGATACCAAAACAATTCATAGAGATCACATAGGGCTGAGAACTGGAATTCTCATCAGCTAGAATAAGAATACTTCTTAATACATAGGGCATCATGTAGAGTGGTCAAAACAGTCACCTCTTGGTTACTAGACTAAACTAATCCCAGAGTAAAATCTGCTCTGAAACTGTCCAAACTGAAATCAAGCAACTAAAGGAAGAAAGTGAAAGAATGTAAGCTAATTGTGTGCTAGAACAAAGTTCAATAATCTTTATTAAAAAAAAATACAAGAAAATCCAGCATTCTACATAGTATGACTCACAATTACTAGCATACAGTCAAGATTACTAAGTATATAAATAAGTAGAAAAATATGAACCATTAACAGGAGACAAATCCATCATTAGAAACAGACACAGAAAAATCAAAGATGGAATTAGTATATAAGAATATGAAAAGAGCAATTATAAATCTGAGTCCAAGGATTTAAAGTAAAACATGAACATGAAGGAATATGATCTTTCCTGTTCCTTTCCTTTACCCAACGACATTCTCCTACCAATTTTTCTTTACCTCTAGAGCTAATTTATTTCAGTGGCAACAATTGATTCTAGCGTAGAGTTTTCCATAACACTCTTTGAAACATCATGGCCTAGCTCAGAGGCAATCATATCGGCCAGCCAAATGATCTCAATTATGGATCAAGTGGTATAATCACACTGAGACAAGTTTATTTCACATGACAGTCTACAGGACAATATTTGCTTCTTAAAAAAGTTAATAGCATGCAAAATAAAAATTGAAAGTTATAGAATAAAAAACTAGAGAGATAACTCAAAGAAGAGGTGGACAGTCCAACTGTAAAAAGGGAGTTGTGTGAAAATTAGGAAAATGTGAATATGGACTATGTATTGGATGATATTAAGAGATTAATTTAAAAACTTTATGTATTTATTTTACCTCTAAAATGTTTTTAATGTGTGCATTTTTTGACCTAGCAATTCCAGCTCTAAGAACTTATCCTACAAGTACTTGCACAAGTCAACATAGATATACACGTACGTACACATTTACATATACATTCACATAATCTTGGTACATCTGCTGCAATGAAATGCTATTCAGCTATTAACGGATAACAAGGTAGATTTGCATGTACTAATGTAGAAATATATGTTAAGTGAAAAAAAGTAAATTTCAGAACAGAATGTATAAGATGAAGATAATTTACTTTTTAAATATATGTGCATATTATATATTGGTTATATTATGTACAGGTCATTAAGCATAGAAATAAATCCAAGATTTGTGTGGTTTACGTTAGAGAAAAAAAAAAAAAAAAACCTTGGCAACAAGATACATACTTCAGGTATTTACGGATGAAATGGTATGGTATCTTAGATTTGCTGAGAGGATTCAGCCATAAAGTGACAAGAGGTAAATGACACAAGAATAGTTATTAAATGTTGAATCCAGTTAATAGGTACCTGGGGTTCATTATATCACTTTCTACTTTGTGTATGTTTATAAATTTCCCAAACAAAACATTATAAAGGGGAATGTTGGGATAGCATATCCTTTTTTCCTAAAGTTTTAATCATTTCACATAATCTCTAATTTTTCTTGAAGCTGTGATTCAAAAAGGCCTTGTAGTTTAAACCCTCTTGATAACATCCTATTATTAAATAAATAATAAGCTCACAAGTATTGTAAGCACACCTTACCATCTTAGAGAAAACTTTGCAAACTAGTGATAACTGCTTTAGCCACTGCAGATAAGCCAGGCCAAAATCTCAGTAGCTAAACAGTGTAAGGTTTTTATTTTATTTTTTTAGAGTTGACTCAAGTATTTTTTAAAAAGAAAAAAATCTACATTATTGAAAGCCTTAATATTTTGCCCAAGTTTTTAAAATTTTCTCAATCTTATTTTGAAAGAAATATGCTGAGTGATAATACTTCCCTAATTCTAACAAGCAGGTCTTGTTCTTTTAGAATAGAAATTCTTCTGACTTTTTTTTAAACACACAAAGTTTCATCCCTTGAGTGAACCAACATCTAATGCAAGTTGGTGATGGTGATGGGAGACTCTACATGGTTATTAATATATTTAAACTCTTTTCCTTTCATCTGTCATGGAAGCACTGAGAAGTTGTGAAGGATCAGGGGGAAGTTTTAGAGGCCAGGTCTGCAAGTGGCATATATCACTTCTGCCCACATTCTATTCACTGCAAATCAGTCTTATGATCCCACTCAACTGAAAGGGAGGCTGGAAAATTTAATTTCCTGTTTGCTAGAATCAACTGTGAGATTTATGGAACCCCAAATATTCTCTTTGCCACAAGAAATATTTGGTTTAATAAATATGTTCATATGTTTACACTTATAAACAATCCATTTAACCTACTTTAAGCTATCAAAAGATAAACTGTCATAACAGAAGTACGAATGGAAAGCTTAATTTGTGAGTTTGATTGGCAGTAAATGCTGTGGAGCCATAGGCCAGAACTAAAATCCACCATTCATGTATTCATGAAAGAGTGATTGAGTGCCTAACATAAGGTACTACACTAGGCACTGGCAATGCCAGTCAGAGATCCTGCAACCTAGGATCTCTTATTCTACGAGGGAAAATAAGAAAGAATGCAGGTAATCACAATAGCGTGTGCTCTGAGAACAGGTGGAAGGGACACCTACTTAAATACTGGTGGGTCAAGGCAAATTCCACAATAAAAAGTGAGGTGATATCTTTAAACTGAACCAGACTAGCAAGAAATGAGGAGATAAAGAGGTTAGCCAGATGAAACTGGGGTTTTCATGTGTACCCCAACCCTAGGCTAAGGGAATGGCACATGTAAAGCCTTGAATGTTGGCAGAGTGTCTGAACATTTGATAAACAATAAGGGCTCAATGTTTCTGGAGTCTAGTACATTGGAGAAAAACCAAGAGATGAGGCTGGAGAGAAAGTAAAGCCAGCTGGTTAATTGTTTATTAGGAGAAGGATGTAAATGAGGTGTAAATCTAAGTTATGGATAAGACTGGCTGTTTTCTAAAATTTTAATTCATTTCGTAGAATCTCTAATTTTGCTAAAACTGTGTCTTGAGGGTCTTATAATTTAAAAATTTTTGATAGCGTTCCGTTAAATATCACCTTTTCCTTACATAGCAGACCTTATTTTCTTAGAGAAAACATAGATAGGATAGAGAGTTTACCTTTTTCCAACAGGTTTATGAAGATTAGGACTCTGTGCCTGTTCCTTACCTAAGGGAAATAAAATACAACATTTTTCAGTGAAAGTGATTCTACAAAAATCATTTCAGCTCCTCTGAAACAAGTAACTTCTGGTCTTTTACTTGTATTTTTCATTCAAACTTTTCTGTTGAGATTAAGAATTTGAAATTAATTTGATACAAAGCAAACAATATAATTTTATAAGTAGTAATCTTTGTAATAGTTTAGGTAATATGATGATTTTCTGTTAGATTAAGAATTTTTTTATAAGCCTCTTGGATTTTTACATAGTCTTGTAATAATGGCGTATCTACATTTACATTTCCTGTAATTTCTTACCTGAACCGAAATCACATAACACACACCCCCCCACATCTATACATAAACATATATATATTGAACTTTTTTATGTCAGATTTTAAAATATCACAGTATATTAAATATACTTTAAGTTGCCACTGATACTGCTTGATTTATAGATATTTGAGATTTACAAAAAGTAATGACAATATAATTAGAAAATAGAAAATACCATTTATAATATATAGTAAAAATGTTTAATTTTGTTAATGTTTAATTTTTATTTTACTTGAACATGATTATTACTGCTTATTGTCAAGTGCAAGCAGTCTTAAATACCCCCAAAAGGTTTTCAGAAATTTAATATCATCATGTAGTGGAGACGTAAGTAGGTTATCCATTGAATGATGCTGAATATTTTTTTCTAATACAGTTTTCAAGACATTTGAGAAGATGTGAGTGCCAAAATATGCCAGTGTCAATTTAGATGATATGTTACTGATAACTTTTAGAAAATATTTTTCATAATGTATTATAATTATGAAAATCAGATAAGCCAAAATTATACCTGACATATCTCTTGAGACATTTACAATAAAATATCTGCATGTAATATGTACATATAGTAAGTATACATGCATATACAAACATATACTACATATATATATTTTGGGGGCGCTATAGTTGCTTTTACAATGTTGTGTTAGTTTCTGCTGTACAGCTAAGTGAATCAGCTATATGTATACATATATCCCCTCTTTTTTGGATTTCCTTCTCATTTAGGTCACCCCTAAGCATTAAGTAGAGATCCCTGTGCTATACAGCAGGTTCTCATTAGTTATCTATTTTATGCATATTAGTGTATATATGTCAATCCCAATCTCCCAATTCATCCCACCCCACTTTTCCCCCCTTGGTGTCCATACGTTTGTTCTCTACGTCTGTGTCTCTATTTCTACCTTGCACAGGTTCATCTGTACCATTTTTCTAGAGTCCACATATATGCGTTAATATACGATATTTATTCTTCTCTTTCTTACTTCACTCTGTATGACAGTCTCTAGGTCCATCCACATCTCTAGAAATGACCCAATTTTGTTCCGTTTTATGGCTAATATTCCATTGTATATATGTACCACATCTTCCTTATCCATTCATCTGTTGATGGACATTTAGGTTGCTTCCATGACCTGGCTATTGTAAATAGGGCTGCAATGAACACCGGGGTACATGTGTCTTTTTGAATTATAGTTTTCTCAGGGTGTATGCCCAGAAGTGGGATTGCTGGGTCATAAGGTAATTCTACTTTCAATTTTTTTAAGGAATCTCCGTACTTTTCTCCATAGTTGCTGTATCAATTTACATCCCCACCAAAAGTGCAAGAGGGTTCCCTTTTCTCCACACCCTCTCCAGCATTTATTGTTTGTAGATTTTTTGATGGTCATTCTTACCAGTGTAAGGTGATAACCTCATTGTAGTTTTGATTTGCATTTCTCTAATAATTAGTGATGTTGATCATCTTCTCATGTGCCTCTTGGCCATCTGTATGTCTTCTTTGGAGAAATGTCTATTTAGGTCTTCTGCCCACTTCTTGATTGGGCTGTCTTTTTGATATTGAGCTGCATGAGCTGTTTTGTATTTTTCAGATTAATCCCTTTTCTGTTGCTTCATTTGCAAATATTTTCTCCCATTCTGAGGGTTGTCCTTTCATCTTGTTTATAGTTTCCTTTGCTGTGCAAAAGCTTTTAAGTTTCATTAAGTCCTAATTTTTTTTTTATTTTTGTTTTTATTTTCATTACTCTAGGAGGTGGGTCAAAAAAGATCTTGCTCTGATTTATGTCTAACAGTGTTCTTCCTATGTTTTCTTCTAAGAGTTTTATAGTGTCTGGTCTTACATTTAGGTATCTAATCCATTTTGAGTTTATTTTTGTGTATGGTGTTAGGGAGTGTTCTAATTTCATTCCTTTACATGTTGCTGTCCAGTTTTCCCAGCACCAGTTATTAAAGCAACTGTCTTTTCTCCACTGTATATTCTTGCCTCCTTTGTCATAGATTAGGTAACCATAGGTGCATGGGTTTATCTTTGGGCTTTCTATCTTGTTCCATTGATCTATATTTCTGTTTTTGTGCCAGTACCATACTGTCTTGATTACTGTAGCTTTGTATATACTACATATATTTTTAACAAAGAGCAAAATATACATTACTGTTTTGTTACCAGTTTTTTAAAAACTTTAGTGACATATCACAAACATATTTTCATGACAATCAATGTTAATCTATAACTTCATTTTATTGACCAAAAAAGTTTCTATTTTATGAGGATGACTAATCCTTTTACTGATGTTCACGTAATAACCAAGTGATAGTCAAGCCTTATTCTCTTTCTCCAACCTCCATTCCAAAATTAACACATGAACACATTCAAATACAAGTTTTCAGCAGTTTCCCATTGCCTACTAAATTTAATTCAGACTTGAGATCTTGCCATTTAACAACAGAAAGGGCAGTTTATGTTACCTTTGTCTTATTATTTATAACTCAATTTCCTGCATGCTTAGTATGTGTTGGAACAAATAATTTTGTGTACTTAATTTATTTTAATCCTCAAATCTATGGAAAATTTACTCTATGAAGTAACATACCTGTAGTAAAACCTAGACTTTTTAAATTGGAATTTTGTGTAATTGATTAAACAAGAATACTTGGTGCAGACCTTTGAGACCGTATTCTGACAAAAGAAATATTCCACAACCACATGCATACTAAATATTGTACAAATTATATACCCTGATTCAGATCTCAGTATCCAATTCTTTCTCACTTTGAGGAATTTCTAGCAATATTTTTAAAAGTGAGATTAACAGAGTATTCTCTACACTTCCAAAACCCCTTTGTTGTGAGCTGCAAAATCTGTGTTAAGATATCCACTTTCTACTTTCCCTTGATTACTGAACTCTTACTTACATCTGGAAATGGTTAAAATGATCTCAAAATACACATCCTATGTAGGCTCTATCTCCATCCAATATACTCTGGAATGTTTTAGTTTTATGTAACATTGCCTTGGCACATATAGTAAAAGTTGGCTTAGCCTAATTCTAAGGTATAGGGGCAAAATTCACATCCTCCAATCACTTTCTGTGACTTTGACATGAGAATGCATAAATAAAAGTAAAGGCAAATTTAATTGCTGATTATATGATTTACTTACATTATGGAGTGTTTTTTCTCCTTCTAACCTAAATACATCCTGTCCTCATGAGTATCTTTCTGCCAATCCATTCTCTGCTACAGTTAGAGTTTTGTGTGATAGGACAATGAGAGTAGAATTTTAAACTCTCCCTTGAGGGGATGAATTATTTCTTGTTTGGAATCTGAGTAGAAATCGGATTGCTTGTTTTGTTGTGCCATCTCATTTCTTGGCATTGAACTTTCCTTTGGCAGCAATATATATCAGGGATATAAGTTTTAGCCTCTTCCTGTCTAATTTAATGAAAAGTAGAGTCATTAAAACCGCTGTTTTGAAGATAAGTAAACTGATATTTACAACCATCAAGTAATATTCTTTCTAAGGCAAAATGGCAAGTAAACAATAGATTGTAACCCAGGAATCCTATTCTAAATCCAGTTCTTTTTCTGCTACAAAAAAATATGACCCTGTCTAGCATCCACTTTCCATTTTTGAGCACTGGGGACAAAACAGATCCTCCTTCTTAAAGACTTAATGTCAACTGAATTTCAGGGATTAATGTTTCTCCTATTCAGAATAAATTAACTAGGCCCTTGGCTTTAGGCTCAGCGATTTTTTTCTGATTTGCTTTCAAATATGATCCTCACCATAGTGGTTAGACTAAGGACTCAGTTCTTGGGACCAAATCCCTGAGCCTTACCCCGTTCTAGTAATAAAACTAGTATACTTATATTTATTAATCACCTTTTGCATTTAATACACTGTGCTAGGATAATTATTTTGCATCTATTTATAATACCTGACAAGACATAAAACAAAGGAGAAATAAAAATTGTTATTGATTTTAAATGCATAAACTGTCTCAATACTCTCTAGGTCCCCAAATTCCTTAATTCGAAACTGCTTTGCTTCTCTGCTCTTACCATTCATGCATTCATTTGATGAGCATGAATGGAGTACTTAGAATTCTGACATTGAAAACCAGAACCCATTACACAGGAGATGGAAAAGTATCTCAGTACTTACACCCTTCAAATACCCATATTCTACCTACTCATAAAAAATGTTACCCTAAAGTGACATTCCTCACTCTTGCCTGCCTACCTTATATTTACTGGGACATAAGTGATTATCTAGTTTTGCTTCTCTGGAATGCCATATTCTACAACTCTGAAACTTTGTCTCACTGGTAAATCTCTGCTTTTTAAAAAAGAGCCAGACTATCCTATGTAAGTCTAACCTTTATGAATTTGATTTTTTGGCATGTGTTCCAGTACATGACTGTGTCACACCAATTTACTAGTACCTTTAAACCCAGTTCAAGTAGCAGAGATCAAAGAGTTGTCGCCATTTTATTGGGTGGACCAAAGAGTGCCTTTGGTTTTTTAAGTAAAAATAAAAGACACATTTTTCATTTTCACCAAGAACTTTATTGAACAACGTATTCACCCTTTTGTTCCACTACCTTCTGCCATTTTTCAGGCAACTTTGTAATTCCATCTTCCCAAAATTTTTTATCTTTTTGAGTGAAGAACTGTTCCAGGTGCCTTTTACAGTCTTCCAGGGAATTGAAATTTTTTCCATTAAGATAATTTTGTAAAGACCTAAATAAATGGAAATCTGAAGGTGCAATGTCTGGTGAATATGGCGGGTGAATCAGAAGTTCCCAGCCAAGTTGTAACACTTTTTGCCTCGTCATCAAAGAAACATGTGGTCTTGCATTATCCTGACAGAAGATTATGCATTTTCTGTTGACTAATTCTGGACGCTTTTCGTTGAGTGCTGCTTTCAGTTGGTCTAATTGGGAGCAGTACTTGCTGGAATTAATTGTTTGGTTTTCTGGAAGGAGCTATAATAGAGAACTCCCTTCCAATCCTACCATATACACACCATCACCTTCTTTGGATGAAGACCTGCTTTTGTTGTGGTTGGTGGTGGTTCATTTCCCTTGCCCCACGATCTCTTCCATTCCACATTATTGTACAGTATCCACTTTTCATCACCCATCACAATTTGTTTTAAAAACAGAACATTTTCATTACGTTTCAGTAGAGAATTGCATGTGGTGATATGGTCGAGAAGGTTTTTTTCGCTTAACTTATGTGGAACCCAAACATCAAAGCGATTCACATAACCAAGCTGGTGCAAATGATTTTCAACCCTTGATTTGGATATTTTGAGGATGCCGGCTATCTCCCGCTTGGTATAACGTTGATTGTTCTCAATTATTGTTTCCATTTGATCACTATCAACTTCAACTGGTCGACCTGACCGTGGAGTATCATCCAGCGAGAAATCTCAAGCACAAAACTTCACAAACCACTTCTGACACGTTTGATCAGTCACAGCACCTTTCCCATACACTGCACAAATCTTTTTGTGTGTTTCAGTTGCATTTTTAACTTTCTTGAAATAATAAAGCATAATATGCTGAAAATGTTGCTTTTATCTTCCATCTTCAATATTAAAATGGCTACACAAAAATTCACCAATTTTGATATCTTTTTTTAAATGCATGCTGATATGACAGCTGTCACATACAATCTAACAAAATTGTTTTGAATGAAGTTAAAGACAACTAAATGCTACTAGAGCCATCTTATGGGAAAAAAACCGAACTAACCTTTTGACCCACCCAATAATATCAAACAGTTACCCACCATTTTAGTCAAAGGAAAATGTCCAATATTGTGCTAAGGTATTTGTAGATTCCCCCCAAAACCTATGGTGATTGGAAGCATCAATCTCTCTGATTAAGTTATATAAAATATTTTAGACTGAGGAAACCATAGAGATTAAAGCCTTTAAATTAGGGCATGGCACAGCCTTTTATCTCTACAGTCACATAATATTTCCTGAGGTTCATTAAAAGGAGTCTTAGGACTTTCTCTATCCATGATCTTCATGTATACAAGGAAAACAAAGGAAACCTCACATGCACATTAATATATATCCAGTGACCTCATTTCTATTCCCAGATTTTCTCCTGGTTCTCTGTGTCAAGTCTGTTAACCTCTTATGCTTCTTCTTCCATCTGTAAAATAGGATAATAATAACCACATCCCACATCACAGAAAAGGCAGATTAATGAGATGTCTAAGAAATATTTTAGCCATTTAGAAAATGTGTCAAGGAAAGGTACATTTTGTGGAAGCATTTTTAAAAAGTGGCATTTCCTATGGAATCATGGAAAGACTCCTTTACTGAAAATACAAATATAAAATTTTTGAGAAAATGCTTAAGGTAAAGCTACTTTTTATAAGACTATCAACATGTTTATATTTTATCTGAAATATGGTCATTGACATTGATAAGTTCAAAGTTTTAAAAACAGTTTCTGTTCTTTGAGTGTTAACAAAATCATTGAAAAGGAGACAGTATTATCGGAGTGAAAGCTTGCGTGAATGAATGAGTGAATAAAGAATGATGAGATGGATGGAGTAGTGTCTAAGAGCTAGTAGAAGAGTGGCTATTGTTACTTAAAATAACCAGCCTGAATGATTCACCATGATGAGAGTGTGCTCTAGAAAACAAAGGGTTATATGGACACTGAAAACGTCATCTATACTTAGAGTGCAAGCAGCTCTCTTGAGGGATCTTCTGAGGAGGGAGAGGCCATTTCATACCCCAAAGATGATTGCCAACCATTCATTACAATGTGAATATTGAGAAACTATAGCTTAGCAGAGACACCAGCCACTGAGGGTCCCAAAGAAGGCAGTCAAACCTCACCAGTGATTGTAGAGACTGCAACATTTGAAGTGAAGAGGCCCTGCGAAAATAGCTGATGTCCTGCAAGTCCAAAAAGCTAAAATGTATTTTCATTTTGGTGTTAAATTTCCATACACCTTCTGGTGAATTCCTGGGAGATTTGGGATGTTTGTAGGTTATTTTTAACTATAAAATTATTAGTGGAAGATTGTTGTAGAATTGGGGGAGGGGGGAAGTTGTATCATTGGTATAAGTAATCACAGTCCATAATTGATGTATTAAAAGAAATGACCAAATGAAACCTATATATTGGATATTTAAGGGTTAGAACTGTGAATTTAGTATTTATTTGGAAAATATTTATGTAACTCTGGCTATGTTGGGCATTGAGCTAGTTTTGTGGAAGCCCTCAATGAGTTTATAGTTTTAGGCCAGTTGAAAGCCAATAATGATAAGACCATATGATCATTACCAAATTAAATATATGTAAGCAGTGTTATGGAAGAGACAAAAGTTTGCCAAGAGACTTCAGAAAGTATGCAAAAGTTTAAAGACTCCTGCAAAATTTGGTATTTTTAGGTGGTAAGATACAAGAAACCACAGGGATGGGATTAAAGAGGCAGAATGAATTTATATCTTGATGAACCTTGTATGTTTCCCCTGCTTGGTAATTGGGAGCCATTAACTGATCAGATTTGCATTTTTAGAGTGATCCTAAATTAAGAATTAAGACAAGAAATCTGTATTACTTTGTATTGCTGCTGTAATATATTCTTAGTAATACATATACTATAATAAAGTATCAAATTTAGTGTCTTAAAACAACATAAATGTATTATCTTACATTTCTGGATGTCAGAAGTGCAATACCAGCTTCACTGGGCCAAAGTCAAGATGCTGGCACCTTCTGGGGGTGTTTGTGAGGTGACTCCATTTCCTTGTCTTTTCTAGGTTCTGGTGGCTGCCTGTTTTGCTTGGTTTGTGTTCCCTTCCTCTGTCTTCCAAGTGCATCACTCTAATCTGCTCATATCACATTCTCCAGCTCTCCCACTGCCATCTACTTATAGGGACACTTTTAGAGACACATTATATTTATGGTATACCCAGATATTCCAAGATTATTTCTCCACCTCAAAATCCTTAAAATAATCATATTTGCAAAATCCATTTTGCTATATAAGGTAACAGGTTCCAGGGATTAGGACCTAGATATCTTTAGGGGCCATTATTCAGCCTACCCCAGAGCTTATGTTCGATTATAAGGAACCCCTTTCACATATCCCACTACAAACATGCATACACATGCACACACACACACACACACACCCAAAACATGCAAAAAAAACAAACAAAAAAACCCACCAGGACAGGTACCTGCGCTAAGTCACTGGCCATCATGGATTTGGTGAGTGAGTGGTTGTACAGAGTATGGAAAATGGAAAATTAGAGTTGAAATCTAGATGTATGGCTTGCGTACTAAAATGTATGATAGTGCAATTAATCAAAATGGGAATTTTACTCAAATGGAACTATATATGTTCATAAAAAAAAACAAAAACTAAAGTATAGCTAGGCATTCAGTCAAATTATCTGTATGCTGGTCCTGGGGTCATTTCTTTTAAAACCACTTCCCCAGTAAATGTATATATTGAACGATCGCTCCCACTATGACAGCTCCTTTCCGTACAAGTAATGATGGAGGAAATATTTCTAACTGCTCTGTCTCCATGGAATACAGTTCTACGTTCTAAAAAGAGTAGTGATTAATTTCAGATCAATGTATTTCAACTATGTGAATGTGCTCAATGTTATTACAAGTTTTGAACCATAAAATACTTAGGTTGTGGATTTTTACTGTTATATTTAGGTTATGATAACCATTTAAAATTTTAATGTGCTGTGTCTTTATATTTCATATAAAGCAAGGCCCAAAGATGAATTACTACCATTTCAAAAAAATACCTAATCATTTCACAGCAGAAAACCAATAATATCATATTTAATGTAATTTTTCCTCAACTCAGTCCTCTACAAATACCACTTTTTCATATATTTGTCTGGTAAAAATATCAGTTATAGCTTAAGTTTTTAAATAATAAGATACTAGAGTTTTGGGGTTTTGAAAAGTAATCATTTCAAAGGAGAAACAATATAAGATACAGTGTAAGTTTTTTCTGGTAAAAATAGAAATCAAATATTTCTTGTTTATGATATGTGGTTTAACATGAATCATTTATAGATACCTGTCTCTTGTAATTCTATAATATTTTAATCTACAAAGATTCATTTGGATTTTCTTACAATCTTGTCTTAGAATTTTTATAGAGAATTATGGTATAGGAAAGAAAATGTCATAATTTCAAATATACTAAAAAAAGGAATCCAAATGGGGAATACAGAAATGAAAAAGTCCATGTTTTTCTTTCCCCATAAAAATCTTCCTATTTCTTACTTGTTTGATAATTCTGAACTAAAATCTATGTTGAATTATAAGGGTTCAAGAGTTCTACGTAGTTAACTTTAACCATATTTTATACACTCCAAATTAAGGCATGTGGCTCAAACCATGACTGACAATAGAGAAGAACTTTTGAAACCAGTAGCTACTGGGAATGAAATGGCAAACATATATCTACTTTTTTGACAGAAATCTTTTAAGCTGTAATTTGGCCTCCTCAATAGTCTTAAACCTGTCAAATAAATGATCATATGGAATTCATTAGCTTCTCTGAGTTTGACTATTTTAGATACTTCATGTAAGTTGAATAATGCAACATTTGTCCTTCTGTGTCTGTCTTATTTCACTTAACATGGATAAACTTCCAGAACATTATGCTGTCACATAAGTGATGATTTCCTTCTTTTTTGAAGCTGAGTAATATTCTCTTGTATGTATATACCATATTTTCTTTATCCATTCACCCATCCATCGACATCCATTCTACATATCTTGACTATTTTGAAAAATGTTGCATGAACATGGGAACACAAATATTTCTTCGAGATCCTGATTTCAATTCTTTTGGATAAATACTCAGAAGTGGAATTGTTGGATTATATAGTTTATGGGGTTTCTTTATTGAGAAATTTTTTTATTGTTTTCTATAGCAGTTGCACCATTTTGCATTTCCACCAACAATGTATAAAAGGGTTCCAATATTTCCACATCCTTGATAACACTGGTTATCTTTTGTTGGTTACTTTTTAAAAAATAATAGTCATCCTAACAGGTATAAGGTGATATCTCACTGTGGTTTTGATTTGTATTTCCCTGATGGTTAGTGATGTTGAGCGGATGTTCCTATATCTTTTGGCCATTTACCTGTATTCTTTGGAAAAGTGTCTTGTCTTCTCAAGTCCTATGCTCAATTTTAATCAGGTTATTTCTTTTTACCTATTGATTTGTAGAAGTCACTTATATATTTTAGACATTAAATCTTTATCAAAAATATGGTTGGCAAATATTTTCTCATACTCCGTAGGTTGCCTTTGCACTCTGTTAATTGTTTCCTTTTCCATGCAGGAGATTTTTAGTTTGATACAGTCCCACTTGTCCATTTTTGTTTTTGTTACCCATGCTTTTGGTGTCATATCCAAGAAATCATAGACAAGACTAATTTCATGAAGATTTTCTTCTATGTTTTCTTCTAGTAATTTACAGTTTGAGGTATTACATTTAAGTCTTCAATCCATTTTGAGTTGATTTTTGTGTATAGCCTAAGTGTTGAATCTCCTTCTTTTGCGGGTGGATATCCAGTTTTCCCAACACCACTTGTTAAAGAGACTATCCAGTTACCATTGTGTATTCTTGGCACCCTTGTGGAAGGTTTTGTGAGTTTATTTCTGGGTTCCCTATTGTGTTCCATTTATCTCTGTGTCTGTTTTTATACCATTACCATACTGTTTTAATTACTATAACTTTATAGCATATTTTGATGTCAGGAAGTGTTAGGCCTCCAGCTTTGTTCTTCTTTTTCAAAATTGTTTTGTCTATTGTGTTTATTTATGATTTTATATAAATTTTATAATTTTTTTCTATTTCTGAAAAAATACCATGAAGATGTTGAGAGGGATTGCATTGAATTTACACAATGGGTTGGGTGGTATGGACATTTTAACACTATTAGGTTTTCCAATCCATGAACACAGAATTCTTTTCATTTCTTTGAGTCTTAATTTCTTTCATCAATGTGTTAATATTTTTCAGTGTACAAGTTTTTCACCTCCTCAATAAGTTTATTTCGAAGCATGTTATGGTTATTGATGATATTGAAAATGGGATTATTTTCTTAATTTCCTTTTCAGATGGTCAATTGTTACTACTAGAAAAAATGATTTTTGTAAGTTGATTTTGAACCCTACAGTTTTAATGAGTTTGTTAGTTCTAAATTTTTCTTCTAAAAATTTTTAGGATTTTTTACATATAAGATTGTGTCATCTTCAAACAGAGATAATTTTACTTCTTCCTTTCTGACTTGGATGCCATTCATTATGTTTTCTTGCCTAATTCCTCTGACTAGAATTTCCAGTACTATCGTGAATAAAAGTGTCAAGAACGGGCAGCCTTGCCTAGTTCCTGATCTTTTAGTTTTTAATCATTGAGTATGATGTTAGCTGTGGGCTTGTTATATATGGCTTTCTATTCCTAGTTTGTTGGAGTTTTATCATGAAAGGCTGTTGTGTTTTATCAAATGCTTTTTCTGTAACTATTGACATGAACATGTGATTTTTATCCTTTATTTTGTTAATGTGGTATAGCAAAGTAATTGAATTTCCATATGCTGGACCATCCTTGAATCCCAGAGATAAATCCCAACTTGGTTATGGTGTGTTCTCTTATTTATGTGCTATTTAATTCAGTTTGCTGGTATTTGGTTGAGAATTTTTGCATTTATATTTATCAGGGATATGAGCCTGTAGTTTTTATTTTAATTGTAGTATCTTTGTCTCTTTGTCTTTTGGGGAGGTTAATCCACTTTTATATAAAGTAATTATTGATAAAAATGTTTACTATTGCCATATTGTTAACTGTCTTCTGTCTTCTACTTCTTTTCTCTCTTTCTCTCTTTATATCTTCCTTTGTATTTCATTGATTTTTTAAATTGATATGCTTAGATTCTTTGCTCTTATTCTTTTGTGTATTTTCTTTATATACATTTATTTATTTATTTATTTATTTATTTATTTGGCTGTGCCAGGTCTTAATTGCGGTACGCAGGATCCTTGTTGCTGCATGAGGGAATCTTCATTGTGGTATGTGGGATCTTTTCAGTTGTGGCATGCAGGATCTTTAGTTGTGGCACACGAACACTTAGGTGTGGCATGTGGGATCTAGTTCCCTGACCAGGGATCGAACCTGGGCCCCCTGCATTGGGAGTGCAGATTCTTAGCCACTGGAACACCAGGGAAGTCCCCTGTGTATTTTCTATATGTATTTTCTGTTATCATAGGGCTTGCTTAAACATAGTTATCACAGTGTATTTTAAGCTGTAACAATTTAACATCAATAGCATACAAAAAGTCCACACTGTTACTTATCCCCCCTTCATGTTTTTGATGTCATAATTTATATCTTTTTATATGGTATATCCATTAACATACTTTTATAATTAGTTATTTTAATTTTTTGCCTTTTAACTTTTATATTAGAATTGAGTGATTTACCCTCCACCATTACAGTGTTTACAGTACAGTTATCCCTTAATATCTACAGATGATTGGTTCCAAGACCTGCTGCGAATACCAAAATCTGTGGGTGCTCAAGTCCCATAGTTGACCCTCCATATCTGCAGTTCCACAACCACAGATTCAACTAACAATGGATTATGTAATACTATATGTATTTACTGGAAAAAAAAAATCCATGTATCAGTGGACCTGTGTGGTTCAAACCCATGTTGATCAAGAATCAACTGTATTTTGTATTTATCTATGTATTTACCTTTATGAGCAAGTTTTATACTTTCATATGGTTCTGTATTGTTGTTTTGCTTCTTTTTGTTTCAATTTGAAAACTTCCTTTAGCATTTCTTATAAATCAAGTCTAGTGGCAATGAACTCCCTCAGCTTTTGTTTGTCTAAGAAAGTCTTTATCTCTTCATTTTTGAAGAACAGGTTTGCCCAGTATAGTATTCTTGGTTGGCAGGTTTTATTCTTCCTTTCAGCACTTTAAATTCATCAACCTGCAAGGTTTCTGCTGAGAAATTGCTGATAGTCTTAGTAGGAGTTCCCTTGTACATGACAAGTCACTTTTCCCTTGCTGCTTTTAAAACTATTGTTGCCTTTGACTTTTGACAACTTAATTATAGTATATTTTGGATTTCTTTGGATTCATTTTATTTGAAATCTATTTGGTTTTCTGGATGTAAAATGTCCATTTTCCTCTTTAGATTTAGGAAGGTTTGGACATTATTATTTTGAATAATATTTCTGCCCCTTTCTCTTTCTTCTCCTTTTGGGACTCCATTGTGCATATATTGTCCACTTGATGGCGCCTCATAAGTCCCTTAAGCTTTCTTCACTCTTTAATTCTCTTTTCTTTTTGTTCCTCTGACTGAATAATTTCCATTAATTGGTATTCAAGTTCCCTGATCCTTGCTTCTGCTTGATCTGGTCTGTTGAACCTCTCTAGTGAATGTTAATTTCAGTGTTGTATTCTTTAGTTTCAGAATTTCTGTTTGGTACTTCTAAATATTTTCTTTTTCTTGAAATTCTCACTTTGTTCGTTCATTGTTCTCCTGACTTCATTGCACATTTTTACGGCAGTTATTTTTCTGTCAGGTAAATCATTTATTTATGTTTCATTAGTGTTTGTTTCTAGAGATATATCTTATTTCTCTGCTTGGTACATATTTTCCTGTGTCTTCATTTTTCTTGATTCTTTGTGTGGCTTTTCTCCCAGTCTTCACAAATGGGCCTTGTATAGAAGACCCTCCCCAATCAGCCTACTTAGAGATTCTGGGGCTTCTTAAAACTTTGTGCCAGTCCACACCACTGCTTTTATTCTTAGTAGCCACCAGGAGTCTAGAGTATGCCAGGTCCCATCAGTACTTGGAGTCAGGCAGGATAGAAGTCAGTTCCTTTGGGCAGCCCATGGAGATGTTGGAATATTGGATTTATGGTCCAATTCTTTCCCTTCCCACAGAGAAGAGGTGATCTGAGGTTTTTCACTTACTGACTCTGCATTGAGTAGGAGAACAGGCTGTGGTGATGGCCTGCATGCTAGATCAAATTGCCATCTTTGTTCTCAGTCATCCCCAGGCATTGAGAGTATAGCACAATAAAACATAAGTAAAGAGGAAATATAGAAGCAACTCCCTTGGACAGCCTGTAAGCTCAAATTTTTCCATCCCCAGGGAGAAGCTGGAAGCTAGAGATTTTCTCCCCATTGTATGACACTGTGCTCTGGTGGCAGGGATTATGCAGAAGGAGAAAGGGTGTCTTGAGTTTTCCTACTAGCTTTGATGTGGCTGGTTTCATGTTTGTCCAGGATGCAGGGGTCTCTCAACTAGTTTCTAAATTTCTCACAAAGGAAATTTGTCCATGTATTGTTAAATTGGTGTGTCCATGGAGAGAAAGAGAGTCTAGGAATTACTAGTTGAGGAGAGTGATATCCACAATATGGCCAAACTGTGACTTTTGAGCAGATATGCTCAACTATCAAAAGTACTAATAAATTGTGCAGATTTGGGGTCAGTTACTATATTTGTGTAATCTCCCACAAATAAGACTTTAATGGCAAATGATCATACTTCTATCTCTTTGCTTATATATGAGCAAAAAAAGGTGGTAATAGAACTGCAATGTGAATAGTGCATAGGGATAGTGTTTTCCTTGTGGGCTTGGGAAGGTTAAATGCATGAATTTTAGACTGATTGATTTTGGAAGCTCAGAAATCTTGCCATGTTTTCTTCAGACTTACATTAGAAGTAAGAATCAGCTAAATAAAATAATGCAAATGGTAAGCATCAATAAATAATAATTATTAATAAGTTTAGTATTGGTTAAAAGAATTTCTAATACATTTCCTCAGTAAGAAATTTTGAGCTCTATGAAGATCCGATTTCTCTTTATATCCATTATTCTCAGACCTAGAAGACCCTTACACCTGGTGAGTGATCAGTAGTTTGTTAAATAAATGAATGGTCAGAGGTGCATATAAAATCAACCGTCAATGTCCTCTATGTGTATAATTTGAATAACCAAAAAATAACCATTGTGACCTTTCAATCCTTACATGAGCACTCGTTACACTTTCAATTTTAAACAAATATATGTTAGTCTCCAAACATTTTGACAATAGTTTGTGAGTAAAATACAAAATTAGATAATCAAGTGACATCTGAATCTGAGGTTATAAAATTTTTATTTTAAGTTCTTTTGAATAAAAATTGAAAAAGAAATCAAACGTGATGAATAACAAAAAAGTCATTTCACCATTTTTAATAAAAACAGAGTCTGTATTTATCCTATTGAAGAAAAACTGAATTGGATTCGAAAATGAAGTTAAATGAGGAAAGCAGTTTCTCATCAAATTAAATTTAAATTGAACATAATAATATAATATTTTGCAATATGGGTATGGAGATTTCTGTAGTGAAATCCTATTATGCACATAATACTGAAGAAACGGAATGCTGAAAAACTCCTGCCTGCTAAAAAGCACCATGTAGAACCACATCCAGTAAATATCCCCATCAGTGTTCTTTATAGGATAAGCAGTTCCTATTGTTCTGAGGGAAAAATATAAATTATTGTCTGTTAAAAATAACACAAAAGACCGCCACTGCTATATAATACTCTCTTGATATATTTTCATTTCCTTTAAATATTAAGGTAATAACATGAAAACATTTCTAAACTTTTAACATCATACAAGAAAACAGAATATAGTTTTTAGTAGATTAATGGACTATATTATAGTGGCTTTTTGATAGTATATTCTAAGTTGAAGAGAAAACATGTTGTGCAGTTATGTTTTTAAATGAGTGGGAACACTTACCGTCTGGTAAAATTAAAATTCAGTTTATATGATATACTTTGGTTATGTGTAAATGACAAGCCAGCTCTTAGAAATAGGATCTAAAGAAAGCTAATCCATATGATATAACCAGATTGGTTAAAGCACCGATTTTAATAAAAGCAATCTTTCCCTGAAATCATTTAATTAGATATGATAATAAATAATAACTTCATATATTTTTAATTAAAGGGTACAATTTCCCAATGAAAACTTTGAGAAAATTAAAAATAATAAACATATAAAAATAAAAGGTATTACTTTGGGATATCATTTCTGCCTTTGATAGAATCACTTGCATTACACCAGTGCTCTTACTGAGAACTAGAAAAGTTGGATGAAATACAAAAGAGTTCTGCTTCAGGGCACCAAAAACCTGCCAAGTTAGGCAGAACTTCATGGGCAGACATCATGGAGAGAAGGGAATACATCATGGAGAGAAGGGAACTTGTGAAAGGAGAGCCAATATTTTGAACTGTCACTTTCCTCTCTATGACATTTCATAGGACAAGTATCTGCTGATTATTGGAAGTGGGCAAGAGGACCACTCTAAGGAAAACAGAAAGCAACAGAGCTTTTAACAATCTCATGAGGCTAGAGAAACAAAAATTGAAGTTGGTGACTGACTGTGCTGCCAGGACTTGAGAATCCATGATCCCAGAGAGAAGGGAGATATTGAGAAGTGAGCATGAAACTCAATTTCCTTCAAAGCGTTGCTGAATTCATAGCAGCATAAGATATCAGTATAAGAAGCCAAGTTAAAAGGGGCTGAAAAGCAGAGTAGAATTTTCTACAGTATTCTGTTACTGTGGAGACAAAAATTTGAGTGTAGGGAATCAAAGTTGGAGAGGCCCTATGATACACTCCAGGCTGTAGCTTTGTTTCCCTGGAAGGATGGGAGCAAACCAAAGACAGATGGAGCCTTAAAAAGACTGAAAACAACCATCAGGTAACTCATTATTGATTAGATTAAGGTGGTCTGCTCCTACTTTTATAGCCTACCTAAGGATTGATGAACTTACTCTGGAAGAAGGTAATAGTATTCAGAGGCCTTACAATTTCCTATACACAATTTCTAGTATTCAATAAAAAATATACACAAAAATCTATATTACAAACCACCCCCAAGCTCTGTAGCATACTACAAAAATAGCTTATCTTTTTTCATCCATATGAGGCTCGATTGGGGCAAAGGTGCTTCAGTATGATGTTTGGATAGAACAACTCTACATCATGTGTGTTTATTCTGGAGTCCATGATAAAGAAGTTTTATCTACCCAAAGGGAGTTTTTCTTATGGGAGATGTAGAAAGTTACCAGGGGATTAAGCAGAGACCCAGAATGCCTACTAAAGTCTAGGCTGAAATACTGTAAACTGTCACATCCACTGAGAATATATTAGCTAAAGAGAGTCACAGAGTAAGCCTACTCTCAGTGGGTGGGGAAATGCACTCCATATGGAGTGGGAGGAACTGTGAAGTCAAGCGACTAAGGGCATGGATTCAGGGAAGCAAAGAATTGTCAAAGCAATGCCATCTACAACAATCCACCATTTTAGTGATTTTTCCCGTACCTACCATAATCAAAATTTGCTTAAACCCATCCTCAAATCCTCAAATGTCTCATCTAATTGTTATTATGCGTCAAGCCCAGAATGTTGTGGCTTATATCCAGTCTGGATGAGGTTTCTCAATCTGTAGAACCAGTAACTAAAAAGGCAAGTTTTTTATGACTTAAACACTCCATAAAATAGATTCTGAAATAAGGATAGGGTAACTGTAACAAACACTCTGATTTGAAAGAGAGAAGCAGGTAGTAGTCATTGAACCCTAGCAATTCTTAAACCTTGCTGGGAAAATATTTTCTTGTCCCATAACCCGGAGTTAAAGAATAGATCTTTTGCTCCCTGTGAGTTTCTCTGCAGTTTACTGTTTTCCCAGAGCTTTTCTCTCCATCCACTATTTCTTTTCCACCATCCTAGTCTACTTCTGAAGATATCGTGGGAGAAAATGCCTTACTTGGTAGGTTGCTGTAAGTCAGTCTGCTGCCTGCCTGTAAAGAGGTGGGGCCCCAAAGGTCTCTTTATATGTCATATTCTTTTCTTAGGTAGTACCATTATAAAAAAAATTCCTGAGATTCCAGTTAACTCCATGTCCAGTTCTTGGCAAGCTGCCTTTCTCTCTAGATTTATTTGTGGATATTCTATTTGGGGCATATAATGATTATTTGTGACCATGTCTTTGTCTTTTTAGAAGCTGTTTATTTAGCTAAAATGTTCTAAACACCCTTTGCATTTTCTCAAAGGTATTAATAAAGAGATTTATAGCCACACACTTAATTTAGTACTCACCTGTTTATCCTGACAACATCTTTCCATGATGGAGCCCTAGGTCCCCCCTCCCTTTGCTGAAGCTGTCAATGCATTGATTTGGTGATAAACTGAGTAACTTTCCAATGCATCTTCTGGGCACAGTTTACTCCTTCTAAATTTCATTTGCAAATTGGATAGTTTATTTTTCCTTACCTCATCCATTTCTTATAGTTCTTTATGAAATGAAGCTAGCAACAGCCAACTTATACATTCAACACTCTGCCTCAAAATCTTCTTACCCCATATGACAAGTTAACTAGGTATATTTTCTGCCTTCCAATTTATCACATGTGACAGTTACACCAAATATTTGACAGTACATAATAGAGATCATTATATATACCAACCATCTATAACAATTTCCTTATAGCATACACTTTCCTAAATTCCAAGAATAGTTTCTTTATGGGTGCCTCCTATCCTAAAGTCACAGCCACATATTTTAGTGTTATTTTTTCCTTCCAGCTACATCTTATTCCTAGGTATTAATTTCTATCTTAGTCAACTATTGCTACAATAATACTGCTTAACTAATAACCTTAAGATTTCAGTGGCTTAAAACAACAGTTATTTCCCTCATTTATATGTTCTTCAACTCTGATTCGGATGATCCTGGCTAGAGTGGGCTCTGATTGGTTTTAAGCTGGAGATTGGGTCTATATCACCTTCATGTGCCCTTCATTTTTTAGAATGAGGGCTTTTTCTTTCCATAATGGAATTCAGAAATTCCCAGAGGCACAAGTGGATGTGTGATGTTTCAAGGCCTAGGTTGAGAATCCACAGAGTCACTTCTGCTGGCATTCTATTGGCCAAAGTAAAGCACATGGTCAAGCTCTAAATCAATGGAGTGAGGACACATAATCAACTTCTAGTAGAAGGAAGTTCAAAAGCACATGACAAAGTGCCTCATTGTTGACAGGGGACAAGTGTTTGGAACAATAAAGCAAGCTCATAAATAAATAAATATATACAACCCTACCTACACCTTGCCACAACAGAAAGCAAAATAAAAGGGGCTAAGTGGACAGAGCATTAAACAGAAACAGACCAACATATTAGATTTTATCAGATAGTATAACAAAGAAAAAATGATGAAGTAAGTATGTTTATCATAAAACAAGAACCTATACTTACAAGCAATGGAAATTCCATAACTAAAAAAACTGAAAGTGTACACTCAATATATAAGTTCAACAGTATATTTGACAAGACCAAAGATAATTAATAAAATGTATATATAAAAATGAATCAGAGTTTAAAATTCTATCATAATGTATATTATGAGGTCCAATAGTAGGAAGAGATGACAATAGTTCAGAAGTAATATTTGAGAACATAATGCCCGAGAAGTTTCAAAAACTGAGGAGCCATGAAACTACAGGCTCTGGATGCACAATGAAACTCAAGCAGGATAAAAACAACAACTGTAATTACCAATAAAACAACAGTAACAGAAAACTCCCCTAGGCACAGCAAAGTAAAACTATTGAAAATAAAGCACAAGAAGATAATCTTGAATCTTAGGACATTCTAGGAAAATAAAACTTTCAAAGGCAATTTTAAGACTTTCAGCTATTTTTTTCCATGGAAATTATGGGAACAATTGAATGTCATCTTAAAGTGCGAAAGGAATATCAACATGACCTATAAGTTGATACTCAGAAAAAATTATTCTTGAAAGTGAAATGAGAAGAGATTTCCAGAACAAAAATTGAGTTAATTCAATGCTATCAGACACCTACTAAAAGAATTTTAAAAGCAGCTTTTCAGGGAAAAAAATATGATCACATATGGAAAAAAATTTTTTTAATGCATAGTAATAAAAAATATTCATTTTTAGGTAAATCAAAATGAATATTCACCATACAGTATGGTGATGATAATGTGCTTTGTAGCTCAAAATAAATGAAGAAATAGAATCCCCAAGCAATAACTTGAAAAGCAGAGGGGAATGAATGGAATTAAGGACAATCTAAGATCTTTCTATTGTTTTGGAAATTCGTTAATTTAATATAATCAGGAATGCAAGCCATAATTTCTGTTACAATCACTAAAATTATAGTGTATAACTAATAAGTTAGTAGAGGAGAAAAATAATAGAAAATATTTCGTTAATAGAAGAAGGAAAACTGGAAAAATAAAGCAACATAAAAGAATGGACACATTGTTGACAATAAAATGGTAGACATAATTCAAATTTAGTTATATTTATGATAAATATAACAATACTTTAAAGGCAATATTTACCAGAATTGATAAAATATAAATGTTATCATCACATATAACTCCTGCAGGATTAAAGTTCTGTATTACTGCTTTTGCCTATAGCCTAAGTCCCTGACATGAGCAAAAATAAATCCTTTCTGGCACTCAACGAAAATAGCTAAGTATGAGTAGATAAGAGCACATTAATAGCTAAGTATGAGTAGATAAGAGCACATTAATAAAACCTAATGGCAAAAAAAAAAAAAAACAATAGAAATAGATGTGATAGATAATTGTATTGTCAGATGTGTACTTTAAAATAATATATGTTCACAGATTAAAGATATTGAGGATTTTGTCACAGAACTAGAAAATGCATTCTAGAAATAAATGATAATTGGTAATTTTTAGAATGTAACCAGGCATAGCTAGAAAGAAACTTAATGAACTAGAATATATTTAGAAGAATGTATTCATGAAGAAACAGATGGGACATGGTCAAAACAACATTTAAGGTTAATTGGAATCTAAGAGGGTAGAGAGAGAAAATGAGGAGGAAACAATAATTAACTGAAACTAAAAACTAAATAGACTTATTTTTTAAAACTTAGCTATAACAGTATTATTTGTTAATATTCAAATACTTGGAAACATGCCAAATATCCATTGAGGATAAAATACATATATAAATTGTGTAATAAGCATTCTATAGAGTATTATGTGGTAATAATAACTAACTACAGCTATATGCAACAACATGGATGGTGTTGCAGAACTGTAATATTAAAAGAAAACAAACAAAATACTATATATCTTATGATCCATGAAATGATATTTAAAAAGCAGGGAAAACCCTGCTATGATGATGAAATTTAAGGTCAGGATGGTCATTACTTTGGGAATAAGAAAATGTGCAGTGTTAGGGAAGGGTGTGACAAGGGCTTTTTTCTTTCCTTTTTTTTTTTTTTTGGTGCCAGCAATGTTCCAGTTCTTTATATGGGTAGTGATTGCACAGCTATTCTTACTTTCAAAAATATTTTTAAATATTCTGATAATACTAAGGTTTTAATGCATAGAAATATGAAATTCATGAGTATTTATTGTAAGCACTTGAACACTTAAAAGTACTTGACACCTGAAGTGAAGAGGTACTCAAAAAACATTGGTTGAATTAGTGAAGGTAAACGATTGGCTACCAAACAGACTTTAAATGCTGACATCTCACTTAAAATTGTAGTATAGAACCTCACACAGAGAGCTCATTTTTAAAATTTATATAAGAATAATACTCTATTTCCAAAGAAAAGAGAGTCATTCAGGTCCCTTACATTAAAAAGTGTATTGTTAAATGCTAAATGAGTCTCTGTTTCTTTAGAAGAAAAAAAGAAATCATTTGTCTCCTCCCTTTTCATCCTTATTGTAAATCAATAAATTTGCATGTTTGGTTTATAGACTCTAGTGTGCTTAAACAGACTAAGTGAATTGAAACTGGGGCTGGAAGTTGGCTAGGATTCCATGCTCATCTGGGGATTAGCTACTCTCTTTTGCATAGTGCCTGGCACTTTGGGAATGCTCAAAAACTCTTAGTGGTTATTTTTGTTACTATTGGTAGTCATATGCCTTAATTACATATTGTATATTGTCATTCCCACTGGGCCTCTTTTTCCTTGGAATGTCTAATCCATTAATTTTAAACACATAACTTCTTCATCCTTTCTGCCTTTTCCATTTTAAATATAGGAGGTGGAAAACCTGACTGTCTTACTGAAAGAGCATCACCTCTAGCATCCCTAGTACATATAGTCTGTTGTAATTGGTTGCTTCCTGGAATACTAACCATCCTGTCTGTTGATGGCTGCCCTAACTCTTCTGCAAACTGTAACAGATTTATGCTTCACTGACAGGTGACTGCAAATAGGAGATTTGCAGTTAGAAAGGGAATTTAGTTTTTGATTGGATGTGTAGCTAATATTTCTAAGACAATTCTCAAGTGAACCAGATACTTTCAGAAATTGAAAGCTCTTTCTCTCCCTATGATTAAACTCCACAGGAGCCCAAATATCAACATGTCGATTTTTTCTTTTTTTTTCTGACAAATGTATATATTAGAATTGCTATATGCCAGGCACTGTGCTAGGTGTTAAGGAGGTAAGAATCAAAGAACAATCTCTAATCACATAACGCTTATGTTTGAGTAAAGAGGACAGATATTAATTTTAAATGTACACACACAATTACCTCTATAATAAATGTAGGGCATTACAAAGTGTTAAAATCAGAGATTTAAGTAACTGTGGAAACCAAAGAAGGTATTCAGGAAGAAGTGAAGAAGCTAAGAAAACCTAGTTAGCTAGGGGAGAGGGGAGTGGGTGGAATTATTTTAGGTAAAAGGAAAATAACATGTGCATAGGTCTTGTGGCAGAAAAGAGTTAGAGGAACTGAAAAAGGCCATGGTTGCTGACGTGCAGAGAGCAAAGGGAAGCATGGGTTGAAAGAAGGCAGCATGTTATGAATTTTGACTTGTGTACTAACAAAACTAAGCTTTTGAAGTCTTTGCAGTGTTTTTAACTGTGGGATGTGTGGTGAGGTAAATTTGAGAAAAACTATCTGGCAACAGTTCAGTTTCTTGGAGATTGTGGAGCTAGAAAAAAGGAAATTAGGGAAATATTTCAAATTTTAATGATATCAAATTAAGTTTGGTATACACAGTTCCACAGCAGGAGGTGCTATCATCGAGATGATGGTCAGATGGGCTCATATGTGGAAGTTGTTATTTATTCTAAGTGTGCTTGGAAGTTACTGCTGTGTGTCAAGCCCAGGAGAGGTTTGATCACATTTGTATTTCCATATGATAATTACAGCTATAGTATGGAGTTCCAGAAACTTGGATGATTGCCTTTCCTACTTTTACTTTTGAAAGATCCTGTACTCCACTTATGATTGAATGAAATATTCTCCAGATTTATTATTGTATTCAGACATATCTCATGGACCTGGAAAATATTCTATTTCTCTAAAATTACTTTGCACATCACTAATATAGTCTATTTAAATATCAAAGAGAATCCTATATCTTGCTAATTAATTCATTAATTTTTTCATTTACTAACAGTAATTTATTCTGTGCTTAGTTTACACCAAGTTCTGCTTTAGGCTCTATGGATATAACAATGAACAACACTGTGCCACCTGGGCTTACATGACATTTATGTTAAGAATGGTAAATAGATGTCAAGCAGCTACATAGGGATTTATCTAAATATGTGCCATGAGAAAACACTGGATGTGAATCCAGCAAATAACAGGAAATAGTAAAACAAAGACTTGCTGTGGTCTGAGAGGGATGGGAAAGGGAAGACTTCTCTCAGAAAGTTGCATTTATGACCATACCTGAACAACTGGATTTATCCAGGGTAAGAAAGTTCCAAGCAGAAAGAATAAACATGTACAAAGAGCCTAAGGCAGGGAAAACATGGAATAGTCATAAAGCAAACAAACAAATATGATTACTTGTGGCCGAATCTGGAGCAGGAAAAGAAAGTTGAGGCTGATGATGTAAGCAGAGGACCATGTGCCTTATAGGCAATGTGAGGGATTCAGGTGACATAATTAATGATGGAAAGGCAGTGAGGTATTATAGAATTTTCCTAAATTTCAGTTTTAGAGATCTTTGGTTCAGTTTCAATCTTTGTCATTAATTGCTTGTGTAACCTTGAAATATTTATTAAGCCTTCTAAGCCTCAGTTTCATCATCTGTGAAATCTAAATAATTATAGAATTGTTTGTGTAGAATTATTAGGATTAGTTAGAAAATACATTTAAGTATTTAACTCTAAAAATTTTAACATATATTAAAGTCATAGCTAAATTTTATTGAAAGGTTTTGTAGCGGGGTAGTATATAGATATGTTTGAAATTTTTATTATAATATCCGATGTTTTATTCAGAATGCTAACAACTGACAATCTATTTTTTAGCTCTAATTGATAAACATATATCCATTATGTGGATATGTTTACAAATCCACGTTTGTAAAATTCATACAAAATCAGGTTTGGAGTATAAATTCGTTTTTTACTTGGGATTGTGGATGGCATTGGATTAAATTAGAAAAAAAAATACAAAATTATATTAATGCACATAAAAAGGGCAAGAACAGAATACTACTGGGGCAGTTACCATGGTAAATATTTCCCCAGTATGTTTTGTTTGGTTCTAAATTTTTAAAACAATTTTTCTATATTAGAAATAAGTTGTAAACAATTTTGTCTATGTGACAAATCATTCCTGAAAAGTTAACCAGTTTCTTTCATTCTCTTAAAAGTTTTTCTGACCTTTACTTAAATAGCTCTTTGGTAAACCAAGCTATTTGTTTTTCCCAAATAATTGAACTTTTGTCATGTCTCTACTAGGAAAAGTATCATCCCAGATGTACTTGTGAATTGTGTTCTCATTTATCACTTTCTTATAATTGGAGAAAGGGATAACATTTTTGTTTTCTGTGACCAAATTGATGAAAAGCCTATAAAAAGAATTGACAAGGAATAGGGATATTCAATGGTCTGGAGACTACCTTGCCGTGTTTAGATAGGTCCTGCGTTTTATTCCACCCTGCATCCAAATAGGACTGTTGCCTGGATAAAATGCTGGAGGAATTCATTAGTTTTACTTTTTAAAACATGGATGCACTAAGGGTTGTATGCACCTTTGATAGACAGAAATGTGTATGTGATATATCAGGATTATCACCAGCATTTCAAAATGCTCACATGGAATAAATGCTGTATATTTGTATATGTGTGTGAGTATGAGGAGGGGGTTGTGGTAGAGGTCGCAGAAATGGGAGTGACATCCAGATAAAAATTCATATAACATATTGTACTCCTTATCACATCAGGTCTAAAACTATGAACACTGTATTTTTTAAATCTTTTACTATAAAATTCAATATACATTTATGACTCAATATCTTATATATATTTATGTATTGTATATATACAAATGCATATTCATATATATAGTATTGATGAGCCTATAGTTATATACAGATATATTTGTATGAATTTGCTTGTATCTTTGGTTGTTTTTCCCAGTTGTTTTAGAGATTGAGAATTTGACTAACCTGTGTTAACCATATGTCCTAATGCCCAGCCTATGGGTCAGAGGTATACTTTCAGTCTGTCTCCTTGTGCTTTCTCTATTCAGCCAAATGATCAGGGGGAGATGCAATTCTTTCAAGGAAAGCTAATTAGGTATTTTTATGACCAGTTAGATTAATGAACATATACATTGCATACTATTATAAATATTAAAGTTCTCTCAATGAAAGAGTCTCGGATTTTCACTTAAATGATAAATTTTATCCTTATATTATTTCCTAATGAGATTTATCCTTATGTCTGTGATTGGTTTGTAGTCTAGAATTTGGGGAGGATATATTGTTCCTGGATGTAGGAATACTGGGAATGTAAAAGTAAGTGCTGATATCATGAAAATATTGGACGAGAAACACAGGTTATAAAATATCATATAAAATTTTCAATAGTATCACATAAATGTTTAAGGTCATTCATGGAAGGTACTTGATAACCTCAATAAATGGCAATGTTAATCACAACTATAACCATAAAATACCTGATGTTTAAAGTGATAACGTTTAGCTACACCTTCTACTAGGTATTTGAGGGATAGATTACTGTTTGGAATCTCTAAAGCTTACTCTAGTTTACACTCAAAGATTCTAGGATTAAAAAAGCAACCAAGTTACTTGAAGGGACATTTTTAAAAAAACAGAACTAAGTAGAAGTCAAAACTTGAAACCACTGTGAACTTGAGGCCTAGACTAACAGATGCTACTAACCTAGTTTCCATTTTATAGGACCTGAATGTATCAACAGTTTATATCTTCATCTTTCTGCATATAAATAATGATTCATTTCTGTTTCTCCCCACCTAATGTGACATAGCATGAAAAAATTGGGAAGTGGTATTCTTGGTTATTGATGGTAACCTTTCAATGATACCTCCAATCATTCTGTGGTTTCTTAAGATGTTAGTTTCCTGTCATCCAATGCATCTAATATTAGATGCAATAAAATAAACTGAGGGCAATCTATAGAACAGAGAATACTTTTTGTATCAGAAAGATGATCTTGTGAACCAATAAACAAATCAGCCAGTTTATAAGGCCAAAATATAGGGAACATAAGTGTTAAAGCTAGGCTGGTATAACAAAATGAATCAAGGAGGCTATTAGAAGGGCATGTTGAGTAAGAAGTAATAGTCACTTATCTAGAATGAAAGACCAGTCCAGAGTAAGGCCTTTGAACTCTAGACTCTTGTATTAATGTTCGTTATTTTTGCAATTGTCTAAAGTCATCAAACTTGGGATGCCATCTTGAAGGGGCAAGTCTCCGCTGGATACCCTTGGTTTCACAAAATCTCATGGTCTTGGTGTACTCATTAGATAGCTCATATTCTCTATTATTACCCATTGCCTAGGAATATTGACTAAATCTTCTGTTGATCTGCAGATTAATTCCTTCTTTTCAGTTGTCCTAATTTCCCATCTTAGCCAATATTAACTAGGTCTTTCAGATGCTGGAATTTGTGCTTCAAAATCTCTAGGAGATGTTGGAAGCACTGAGCTTACTGAACTGTTTATCCTCGACTTTGGTGTTTAAAGCTCCTCCATGAGGAGAATTGCTTCCATTCTTACAACCAAAAAAGCTAGAAAAACTGAAAATCAGTGACTTTTTTTAGACCCATAAAAGAACTGAGGTCACAGGGAAATCACCACCCCAAACCTGGAAAAACAGTTCCACCCAGAGAGAGACAGATGAAACCTGTCTACCTAGAGCAGAAGACTCTGGAACCATAAAATAGTTGGGATGTTTAAATAGTCATTTTGATGAATTTCTGGAGGGTAAGTTTGGAGCAGCTTGAGTCAAGCACTCCTGTGTTCCTAAGTTTTAGGGACCTCCTCATATCCATGAGCTTTACCTCTAGGAATCCCATCAGAATCTCACACTGAAAATCCAAGAAATAACCCTTTCTGTCTCTGGCAGAAGAGGACAAGTAATCCTTGTGAAATACACTCAACCTTTTCCATAAAAAAGGTCCACTCTCTAGTGTTGGAACCTTATCCCAGCTGGGAGAAGGGAATACCCCCAGCTCAACCTCCTTTCCAGGCTTCTTGTCTCACCTCATGGAAAAAACAAAAGCAAAAAACCAACCAAAATCATAGTCAACCAATGACAGGGCTTCATGGAAACAGATTAAGAACACTATAGCCAGGGAAGGTAGTAGGGGACTAGGAAAAAAAAAAAAAACAAACACAGCCATGCCACCAAAAAAAAAAAAAAAGTGTGCAAATTTGATATCCCCAAGATACAGGCCCTGAGAAGCCATCTGACATTTTTAAAATTACAGAACATTCCTTTTTCCTCACACAATACCAACAGGCCTCCAGTATAAAAACAGTGGGTTACAGCTGAAAGAGCCACAAGACTCATACTTTTTTTGAGGAGGAATAGTTAAAGCCCAAAGTTAAGGGATAAAAACAAGGACACTAGAAGAATTCAAGCCCCTGGCACCTATAGCTACAACAAGCTTTAAACATAGACCAGCTCCTAGCTAGATTACCATAAATCCTCAAACCAAATATCTGTTAACATCAGCTCTTATTACCTAATACAGCATGCTTGGGTTTCAACCAAAAAATAACAAGGCATGCCAAAGACAAGGAAAAGAAGAGTCAGAATAGATCATCAGAAACAGACTCACAAATTGGAGTTATCAGGGAGGAGATCTACCGTAATCATGATTAAAGCCTTTAGAGCTCCAAATGAAAAAGTAGATCAAATGTAAGAACTGATGGGTAATGTAGGCAGAGTGATAGTAACCCTAACAAAGTATCATAGGAAATGCTACAAATAAAAAACACTCTAACAAAAATAAAGAATGCCTTTGATTGGTTCTTTAGTAGATGGGCCACAACCAATGAAAGAATCAGCAAAATTTGGTAAAAGATAAGCAGAAACTTCTGAAACTGCATGCCAAGAGAAAAAACTACAAAAATCAGAACACAACATCCAAGCACTTTGGGACAGTTTCAAAAAGGGCAACATACATGTAACTGGAATACTAGAAGGAGAAGAAAGAACAAAGCAGAAGAAATGTTCTGAACTTTCTAAAGCACTTCCAGAAAATTCTTTAATGAAGGAATCCTTCAAAAGCTTCCTAGAGTTTCTTAGGGAAATTAGCAACTTATAATTCAGTGATTTCCACCACCCCTTCTGATACCTTGTGCCTAAACACAGATCCACTGATATTTCTTTCCTTTACCCCAGTTTTACTATTTGGAGTTATTCCAACAAAGAGTGACAATGTAGAATACAGTTACGCTCTATGTTTGATGAAGAAAGTATCTAACACTTTCCAGACTTAAAAAATCTGTTTAAAATATCATTTTGCTATTTAGTGATTTTTTGACATTTAAAATTGTGTAGGAACATGTTATATAGAAAAATGCAATTGAATAAATGGTTTCCAAACATAGCTGAACGTACAAGCTAGTATTAGTTGTAATGGCTGTGCTTCTAACTACAGAACTTAGCATAGCAAAATAAAGCAATATAGACACTGCTTACTTATAAGAAGTCCTTTATTTTTTATTGAGGTATAGTTGATGTATATTATTATGATTCAAAAATTTTAAAGGTTATACTCTATTTATAGTTATTGTAAAATATTGGTTATATTTCCTGAGTTGTACAATATATCCTTATAGCTTATTTTATAGATGATAATTTGTACCTCTTAATTCCCTACCCCTATATTTCCCCTCCCCACCCCTCTCTCCCCACTGGTAACCAGTAATTTGTTATCTATATCTGTGAATCTGTTCTTTTTTGTTATATTCATTAGTTTGTTGTAGTTTTTAGATTCCACATCTAAATGATATAATCTAGTATTTGTCTCTCTCTCTGCCTGACTTATTTTGCTTGGCATTAACACCCTCCAAGTCCATCCATGTTATTGCAAATGGCAAAATTTTGTTCTTTTTTTACATCTGAGTAGTATTCCGTTGTATATATACACCACCTCTTCGTTATTCATTCGTATGTTTATTGACATTTAGGTTGCTTCCATATCTTGGCAATTGTAAATAATGCTGCTGTGAACATTGGGGTGCATGTATCTTTTTGAATTAGTGTTTTTGTTTCTTTCATATGTACACTCAGGAGTGGAATTGCTGAATCATATGGTAGTTCTATTTTTAATTTTTTGGGAAACCTTCATACTGTTTTCCACAGTGGCTGCACCAATTTATATCCCCACCAACAGTGTACAAGGGTTCCTTTTTCTCCACATCCTCACCAACATTTCTCATCTGTGTTCTTTTTGATGATAGCCATTTTGACACGTGTGGGGCAATATCTCATTGTGGTTTTGATTTGTATTTCCCTGATGATTTAGTGATGTTGAGCATCTTTTCACATGCCTGTCAGCCATTGTATGCTCTCTTTGGGAAATGTCTATTCAGGTCTTCTGCCCATTATCTAATTGGTTTGTTTGTTTTTTGACGTTTAGTTATATGAGTTGTCAATATATTTTGAATATTAACTCCTTATTTTTCATATCATTTAAAAATATTTTCTCCCATTCAGTAAGTTGTCTTTTTGTTTTGCTGATGGTTTCCTTTGCTGTGCACAAGCTTTTAAGTTTAATTAGTTCCCATTTGTTTATTTTTGCTTTTATTTCCTTTGCTTTAGGAGACAGAGACAAAAATCATTGGTATGATTTAAGTCAAAGAGTGTTGCACAAGTTTTATGGTGTCATGTCTTATATTTAGGTCTTTAAGCCATTTTGAGTTTATTTTTGTATATGCTGTTAGAGAATATTCTAATTTCATTATTTTACATGTATTTGTCCAGTTTTACCAATACCACATTGAAGTGATTTTCTTTTCTCCATTGTATATTCTTCCCTCCTTTGTCATAAATTAATTAACCATAAGTACCTGGGTTAATTTCTGGGCTCTCTATTCTATTTCTTTGATCTCCATTTCTGCTTTTGTGCCAGTACCATACAGTTTTGATTACCCTAGCTCTGTAGTCTGAAATCAAGGAACTTGATTCCTCCAGCTCTGTAATTCTTTCTCAAGATTATTTTGGCTATTTGAGGTTTTTTGTGTTTCCATATAAATTTTACAATTATTTGTTCTAGTTCTGTGAAATATACCTTTGGTCTTTTGATAAGGATTGCTTTGAATCTGTAGATTGCCTTGTGTAGTATGGTCATTTAAACACTATGAATTCTTCTAATCCAAGAGCACAGTATATCTTTCCATCTGTTTGTGTCTTCAATTTCTTTCATCAGGGTTTTATACTTCGTGAAGTACACGTCTTTTGCCCCCTTAGGTAGGCTTATTCTTAGGTATTTTATTCTTTTTGATGCAATGGTAAATGGAACTGTTCCTTAATTTCTCTTTCTGATAGTTTGTTGTTAGTGTATAGAAATGCAACAGATTTCTGTCTATTAATTTTTTATCCTGCAAATTTACCAAATTCATTCATGAGCTCTGGTAGTTTTCTGATGGTATCTTTAGGATTTTCTATGTATAGTATCATGTCGTCTGTAAACAGTGACAGTTCTACTTCTTTCTTTCCAGTTTGGATTCTTTTATTTCTTTTTCTTCTCTGATTGCTGTGGCTAGGAGTTCCAAAACTGTGTTGAATAAAGGTGGTGAGAGTGGGCATCCTTGTCTTGTTGCTGGTTTAGAGGAAATGCTTTTAGCTTTTCACTGTTGAGTATGATGTTAGCTGGGTGTGTGTCATACATGGCTTTATTATATTGAGATATGTTCCCTCTATGCCCACTTTCTGGAGAGTTTTTATCATAAATGAATGTTGAATTTTGTCAAAAGCTATTTCTGCATCTATTGAGATGATCATATGCTGATCACATGGTTTTCATTCAATTTGTTAATGTATCACATTGATTGATTTGCAGGTATTGAAAAATCCCTGCATCCTTGGGATAAATCTCATTTGATCATGGTGTATGATCCTTTTAATGTACTGTGGATTCATTTTGCTAGGATTTGGTTGAGGATTTTTGCATCCATGTTCATCAGTAATATTGGCCTGTAATTTTCTCTTTTTATGATATCTTTGTCTGGTTTTGGGATCAGGGTGATGCTGGCCTCATAGAATGAGTTCAAAAACACTTCTTCCTTTGCAATTTTTTGGAATAGTTTCAGAAGGATAGGTGGTAACTCTTCCCTAAATGTTTGGTAGAAGCAAACCTGTGAAGCCATCTGGTCCTGAACTTTTGTTTTTCTGGAGTTTTAAAATTACTGATTCAATTTCAGTACTGGTAATTTATCTGTTCATATTTCCTCTTTTTTCCTGGTTCAGTCTTGGGAGATTGTACATTACTAAGAATTTGTCCTTTTCTTTTAGGTTGTCCATTTTATTGGAGTATAATTGTTTGTAGTAGTCTCTATAATCTTTTGTATTTCTGTGGTATTGATTGTAACTTCTGCATTTTCATTTCTGATTTTATTGATTTGGGCCCTCTCCCTATTTTCTTGATGAGTCTGGCTAAAGTTTTATCCATTTTGTTTATCTTTTCAAAGAACCAGCTTTTACTTTCATTGATCTTTTTTAGACTTTTTCATTTCTGCTCGGATCTTTGTGGTTTCTTTCCTTCTACTAACTTTGGGTTTTGTTTGTTTCTCTTTCTCTAGTTCCTTTAGGTGTAAGTTTAAGTTGTTTATTTGAGATTTTTCTTGTTTCCTCAGGTAAGCTCTTATCACTCTAAACTTCCCTCTTAGAACTGCCTTTGCTGCATTGCATAGGTTTTGGATTATTGTGTTTTCATTTCTATTTGTCTCTTTTTTAAAAATTTCTTCTCTGATTTCTTCACTTATCTATTCTTTGTTTAGTTGCATATTGTTTAGCCTCCACTTGTTTGTTTTTTGCAGTTTTTTGTTGTAATTATTTTCTATTCTCATAGTGTTGTGTTTGCGAAAGACTGATATGATTTCAATTTTCTTAAATTTACTGAGGCTTGTTTTGTGGCCTAGAGTGTGATCTATCCTGAAGAATGTTCCATGTGCACTTGTAAAGAATGTGTTCTGCTGCTTTTGGGTGGAATGCTCTATACATATCTATTAAGTCCATCTTGTCTAATATGTCATTTGAAGTCAATGTTTCTTTATTGATTTTCTGTCTGGATGATCTGTCCATTGATGTAAGTGGGGTGTGAAAGTCCCCTGATGTCATTGTTACTGTCGATTTCTCCCTTTGTGTTCATTAGTATTTAGTTGTTCTAGTATGGGGTGCACATATATTTAAGATTGTTATATCTTCTTCTTTGACTGATCCCTTGATAATTTTGTAGTGTCCTTCTTTGTCTCTTGTAACAGTCTTTAGTCTATTTTTTTCTGATATAAAAAATATATATTTACTCCAGCTTTCTTTTGATTTCCAATTTGCAGGGAATACCTTTTTCCATCCCCTCACTTTCAGTCTATACGTGTCTGTGGATCTGAAGTGAGTCTCTTTTAGGCAGTATACATACAGATCTTGTTTTTGTATCCACTCAGCCATGTCTTTTGATTGTAACATTTAGTCCATTTATGTTTAAGGTAGTAATTGATATGTATGTTCTTATTGCCATTTTATTAATTGTTCGGGGGTTGTTATTGTAGGTCTTTTTTTCCTTCTTTTGTTCACTTTTCTTGTGATTTGATGACTATCTTTAGTACTATGTTTGGATTCCTTTTTTCTTTGCGTGTGTGTGTGTGTTTGTGTGTGTGTGCATGTCTATTGTAGGCTTTTGGTTTGTAGTTACCATGAAGTTTTATATAGCAATCTATATATGTGATTGTTTTAAGTGGCTGATATTTTAATTTCAAATGCATTTTAAAGACCCTGCATTTGTACTCTTCTCCTCTCATGATTACTGGTATTGATGTTATATTTTACCTTAATTGTTTTCTGTATCTTTTAACTGATAATTGTGCATATAGATGATTTTACTACTTTTGTCTTCTTACTAGTTTTGTACATGGATGATTTCCTACCTTTACTTTATGTTTGCCTTTACCAGTGAGATTTTTCATTTGGTAATTTTCTTGCTTCTAGTTGTGGCCTTTTCTTTTTTGCCTAGGGAAGTTCCTTTAACATTTCTTATAAAGCTGGTTTGGTGTTGCTGAACTCTTTTAACTTTGCTTGTCTGTAAAGCTTTTGATCTCTCCATCAAATCTGAATGACAGATATAGACAGAATATCTCTGGACAGAATATTCTTGGTTGTAGGTTTTTCCCTTTCATCACTTTAAATATAGCATGCCACTCCCTTCTAGCCTGACTGGAAGTTTCTGCTGAAAAACCAGCTGATAGCCTTATGAGACTTCTGTTGTGTGTTATTTCTTGCTTTTTTCTTGTTGCTTTTAATATTCTCTTTTTATCTTTAATTTTTATCATTTGGATTACAATGTGTTTTGGTGTGTTTCTCTTTGGGTTAATCCTGTATGGGACTGTCTGTGCTTCCTGGTCTTGGGTGACTGTTTTCTTTTCCAGGTTAGGAAAGTTTTCAGCTATTATGTCTTCAAATACATTCTCAGCCCGTCTTTCTCTCTCTTCTCCTCCTGGGACCCCTATAGTGTGAATATTAGTGTACTTGATGTTGTCCCAGAGGTATCTTAAACTGTTCTCATTTCTTTTCATTCTTTTTTCTTTTTTCTATTCATCTTCAGTGATTTCCATTACTGTCTGCCATCTCATTAATCTGTTTCTCTGTATCATTTAGTGTACTGTTGATTTCTTCCAATGTATTTTTTATTTCAGTTTTTGTATTCTTCACCTCTGTTTGGTGGTTCTTTATATTTTCTAACTCTTTGTTAAAAATTCCTAATTTCTTGCTCTGCTCATCCATTCTTCTCCTGAGTTCTTTGGTCATATTTAAGATCATTACCCTGAATTCTTTCTTTCTTGCTTGCCTATTTTCACTTTGCTTAGTTCTTCTTCTTGGTTTTTTCTTGTTCTTTTTCTGAAACATGTTCCTCTGCCACCTCATTTTGCCTAAGTTGTTCTTTGTATTTTTATGTATCTGGTAACTTAGTTATGTCTCCCAACCTTGGAAAAGTGGCATTCTGCAGGAGACACCCTGTGCATTCCAGCAGCACACTGCTGCCTTGTCACCCAAGCTATATGCTCTAGGGGTTCCCCTATGAGGGCTGCGTGGGTCCTCTTGTTGTGGCAGGCTGACTGTGTGCGTGGTCTGGTAAGCTTGGTTGGCCCTAGTTCATTTGTTTGCCAGGACCCACTTTGTGTGGAGGCTGGCAGCTGCTGGTTGGTGGGTCCTGGTCATGAGGCAGCTGACTGCAGAACCCCAGGAGGCTCCAGAGCTACTGCTGGCCATGTCCTGAAGTCTAGCTGCAAGGCCCAGGGATCACAGAGCTGGTGTCAGATCACTGGCTGGGGGCAGTTCCTGACACAGTTGGGTACAGGATCCAGGGTGTCCCAAAGCTTGTGTTGGTCTGCTAGTGGGCAAGGCTGGGGCCCAGCTGGCCCCAGGACAGGATCTGACCTGCTGTGAGATTATGGTTTTCTTGAGTCTGAAGTCTTCCCTCTGGTTGGTGAGGCTGATCCAGAGGCAAGAGAAGGCTTCCTGGAGAGCAAGGTTGGTGTCTGCTCACTGGTGGGTAGAGCTGGGTCCTGGCCCTCAGGTGAGCAAGATTTTGTCTAGAGGGGTGTCTAGAGGTGGCTGTGGGCTCTGGAAGTCTTTAGGCATCCTGTCTGCAAGTTAGTTGCTTGGCTTGAGGCATCCCATCATTGGAGCCTAGAGGCTGTTGCATGGGGCCAGGTCTTGGCACTAATGAGCTAGAAGGAGGTTTGCACAATGGCTTCCACCAACACCAGTGTCCACTCAGAAGAAGGATCTACCAGGAATGGCTGCTGCCAGTGTCTATGTCCCCAAGGTGAGCTGCAGCCACCTCCTGCCTCTCCAGGGGACTCTTTGAGACCAGCAGGTAGGTCTGGCTTAGGTGCCTATCAAATTACTGCTTTTGCCCTGGTTCCTGGAGCATGTGAGGTTCTTTGTGCACCCTTTAAGAGGGAAGTCTTTATTTCCCCCAGTTCTGTGAGACTCCTGAAATTAAGCCCCACTGGTCTTCAACCTCTGGGGACTTATCTTTCCAGTGCAGCACCCCTGGCCTGGGGAGCCTGATGTGGGGCTCAGAACGCTCACTTCTGTCCGATTTGTGGGTCACCCACCTGGGGGTATGGAACTTGATTTATCATGACTCTGCCCCTTCTACCTATCTCAATGTGGTTCCTTCTTTAGTTGTAGATCTTTTCTGGTAGGTTCTGGACTTTTTCACCAATGGTTGTTCTCCAAATAATTCTGATTTTTGTGTGCTCCTGAGAGGAGGTGAACTCAGGGTCTTTTCACTCTGCCATCTTGGCCAATCTCTCAATCCTCTAAAATAAGGTTATTATAATATAAAGAAATCTAAATTTTATATAATTTATAATTTTTTTCACAGAATTTAATATCTTAAGTGTATACATTTCATCCTGACGTGAAACACAATATTGCTACATCAGAGATCAGACCAAATCTTTACTCTTAGCAACAATAGTGCCAGTCTCCCATGATCTATTACTCCATGTGGCAAATGATGAAAACACATGTCACTTGCATGTGCAAGAGAGGGTTTTGCACCACAGTAGAGGAATCTGGAAGTATGAACACTGAAACTTCTATAGGGCAGTTTGCATAGCTACCCCAACATTTGCTCCCTAGTATAAAAAAATTATCTGGAGGGAGGAAGGGAACATTTTTACAACCATTTAGAATGTAAAGGAATGGGCCTGAGAGAATGAAAGAACGGCCTCTTAATATCTCTCCTGAGAGTTCTACCTTAGGGTTACTCTTCAGTCATCATTTAACCCAGATCCCAACGACTTCTGCTCAGAAAGCCCTGACCATGCAGAAAAATAAAAATATTCACATTGGTCCCCCAAAAATTTAGTATAAAAATGTTTAAAAGAAATAAATACATATATATATAGAGAGAGAGAAAGATGATAATAGGGATATTATTTAACTATTAAAATACAGTTGAATGGTCAGTTTTACAGTTTCATAAAATTAATCTCTGCCTCATTATTTCTATATAATATCCCAGAAAGGCATCATGTAAAATAAAATATGTATCTTGTATATTAAAAGACAAATGAGAACATATAGGAGAAGGGCTTATGCTTGAGGGTCAAGTACTTAGGCTTTTGAAGATATGAGAGAACTTGTCAACTTATAGCAAGAAATATACATTAAAATACTTGAATTTTTCTTAAATACATTTGTAAGCCTTGGCTTTTCCACAAAATTCCTGAAATGTGTGCCTTAGGTACTAAACATAGTTATTAACAGAAGAAGTATTTGGCTTAATTTCCTTGGATGACATTTGTAATATAAAGTCTTTTCCATTGTGAATAAAACTGGGGTTAAAAGTAGTCTGTTTCATTGAGGTGTATGTGCGCAACATTGTTCTAAGACTTTTTGTAAAAGCAAATACTTTGAAATAAATGTGTTTATTATATCTCAGATATGCCTCAAAGAAAATAAGTAACTAGAAAAGGTCAGCTGTAGGAAACCAGCCTACAAACACCCCAGTGTAATTAATTATAACTTCTGCCTGCTGTAGATGCAGAGGATGACTCCTTTAATATCTGAAAACATGTGCCTTGAAGTTTTCAATTACTCTCAGGAAACTGAACATTTCTTCTGGAAAATATTTAATAAGTCTGGCTGAAAAATGTGATTCTGCAGAAGGAAATGCCATTGAATCACTGGAGTATATTTGGAAGAAAAGCAAAAAGCAGGGTCCTGGCTCCTCACAGATGAAAAAGTTACTACTCATGGTATCAAGTCCCATGAAGTAAAACTCCTGAGCCCTTTATCCTGGCATCAAATGACATTTAATGCCAGAAAAAGAAAGCAAGGATCACTGTCTTAAATGAGAAATAAACACATTTTATAATTTACAACTTTCAATTTAAAAGTATGATATATTTATGATTTCCTATATATAAAATTACATAATAACAGCTTTTAATAAGCAGAAGTTACAGAAGATACATGGAGACATAGACAGAGACATAGCCAAATCAGGTGCAGAAGAAATTAGAAGAGAGGTGTCCAGCTAAAATTATCAATAACTTAGACCTGAAGTTCCTCAAACATCATTCCAAGAATGTCACTTGTACATTTTCTCAAAAGCCAGCTACATCCCCACCTTAACAGAATTTTTATCCCCATACAAAAATTCACAGTAACTTTATATAATATATAACTTAAATTTCATGCACTCCTGAGCAAGGGGAATCAGTGGAAGCTTGAATCATCTTCTAATACAGGGAAATCTGGAGTTGTTCCCAAAGCTAGAATGCCATCCCATGTTCATTCAGTGAAAGTATATTCTACCCATTTTGAAAACACAGTGGAATATAGTCAGTTATGTAATATTTTTATATGTTGACAGTTGGTAACTAAACTTATCACGGTGATCATTTTGAAATGTATAGAAATATTGAACCACTATATTTTGCACAGGAACTAGCATAGTGCTGTAGGTCGATTATACTTCAAAAACAAACAAACTCATAGAAAAAGAGATCAGATTTGTGGTTACCAGAGGAAGGGAGTGAGGAGATGGGGAATTGGATGAAAATAGTCATAAGGTACAAACTTCCAGTTAGAAATGGTACGATTTTTTAAAAAAGATAAATAATGCTAGGGATAAATTGTGCAACATGATAAGTATAATTGGCACTGGTATATGTTATATATGAAAGTTAAGAGAGTAAATGCTATTTATCATAAATAAACAGATATATGATTTGTTGTTAGTTCTGTAATAGTTTCTTTCCTTATAAATGCAATTTTCTTTGAAACTTTGTTTTTCTTTTATTTGGAATATAATCTTCATGACTAAGACATTTGCTACACTAACTTTTCATTAATAAAAAATAAAAGAAAATACAGGTCAAAATACAAATGCATCTTTTTTTGTGCTAAAGAATGAAATACCTTCTATTTCAGCCTCATCTTACCTTTTGGTTTTATTTCATTTTACCAAGAGTAAACAGTACTAATGATTTTTGTCCTAATGAAAAGACGTGTTTATCTTTTTGTTTAATATCTTTAAACAGGATGGTTTTGAATGAATATCTACTAAAATCTTCAAGTTTTTAAAAAATAAATGTTAAAGTATATGCTAATGACTGATTACATACTAACCAAGACTACCTAATAACATATTGCTCAAAAAGAAGGGAAAAAACTTAATCTAAAACAATTTTAAGAGTGTCTCTTTTCATCTTGGGGATACATCATAAATCTTATAGCCTTTCTACTGGTTTGTGTGTAATAGGAAATTCAATGCCACTGAGCAACTAGGTCACAATTGGCTTATTGATATGGTTAAAAAAATTTCCCAAAGAGACTGCAGCGAAATACAGCATTGAACTAACTGTGGAACAATGAGCGGCATTTCAGTCATCCTCTTTTGTCCACGAGATGAGAAAACATCCTGTATTGTCACTACCTGGGACTGGGATGGAAAAAATAGGAAGATACTCATCAAAGAATACAAGCCTTCAGTTAGAAGATGAATAAGTTCTGGGGATCTAATGTAGAGCATGGTGACCAGAGTTGTTAATATAATATTGTATACTTAAAATTTGCTGAGAGTAAATCTTAATTATTTTCAACACACACACACACACACAGAGTAATTAGGTGAGGTGATGGATGTGTTAAATTAACCTCATCATGGTAATCATTTCACAATGTATACATATGTTCAGTCATCACATGTATAATTTATTTATATATATGTGTGTGTGTATATATATATATATATATACATATACACACACATAAACACACACACATATATATAAATTTTATTTTTCACTTATAACTCAAAGCTTGGGAAATTTTTTGAAAAGAATCTGTATAGAAATAAGTGATTATTTCCATCTTATATTAAATCTTTACCTAAAATGTTTATTTTTGCAGGTTAACATTATTAGAAATTACATATGCTGTTTAATCACACCACTATTTGTTAAGAATTCCCTGTTTAGGAATAATAAGTGTGATTCTGTTGCTTTATTGGATTCTTTATGCCAGGGTATGCCCTGTTTATGGCATGATTATATTGTTCTAGCTTTTGAAACATTATTACTTTATATAACTACATAAAAACAGTGCATATAATACACCACTAGATAGTCTTAACTATTGAAAAATCTATTTATGAAATTATCACTAAAGTGAGGAAATAGATATCTTTTCTCTCCATTTAATATTAGTAGCCAGAATTAACATAAATGTTAATTCAGTGAAATATTATCTCCTTACAAATATACTTTTTATTGCATCAAAGAAAGAATAAAGTGCCATCTTTTTCAGTTACAGTCGGCCAAACCAAATATAATTTTGTCTTCCTGACTTAAAAGCATATATAATTTTCAACTTGAAGAAGTAAAAAACACTTCAAATCTACATTTTGCTTTATTTCTCAGGGTAACTGACAATTCAAAAAGTGACCTACTTTTTCTGGAGGTTATAAAATAAAAATCATGCCTTTGCACATGTTAATGTGATTGCTATGCATTAGAAAAACCAAGTTAAATTTTATACTCATGATTTAGATTAATTTCTTACCAGGCAAAGGAGATAAACTATAATCACTACCCTTGATGAAATGAAACAAATAACAATGATGATGTGCTAATGTATACAGATGGACTGACGTAATAATTTCAGTAACATACTATAAATGTGAAGCATGCCGGTACATAGGAAATTCCTTTTCATTCATTCAAAACAAGTGAAATAATCCTCACTGTAGACTATCCAGATGAGATGATAATACTGAAAGAAAAGTTAAACTATTTTGAGAACTTTATTAATTGCATTTAAATTGCATTAATTCATATCAAATTATCCAACTAAACCTTGCTTGGTCCTGAAAAGATTACAAACACATAAATTACTTTTATATGCATCTCTTAAGACAATAGTTAAATTAGAACTGGAAATTGCTGGTCGTCCAGTGGTTAGGACTCTGCGCTCCCACTGCTGGGGACCCAGGTTCGATCCCAGGTGGGGGAAATAAGATCCTGCAAACCACACGACATGGCAAAAAAAAAAAAAAAGCCAAAAACAAACAAACAAAAAAGTGGAACTGTTTTATTGAAGTTCATTGTAAAAGAATGATGCAAAGTGTTTTTGTGACTAGAGTCTTTCAATATTATATTTGTAACATACATGTTCTTTTATATAGTTATAGTTGATTTCTTTTCATTGGTAAGGATTTTTCCATCATATGAATATATGGTAACTTATTCTACTGTTGATCAATATTCAGGTTGTTGGCAGTTTGGTGCTATTATGGAAAATACTGTGGTAAACTAGCTTGTACATGTTTCTTGGTCACCTGTGTATGCATTTCTGTTGGAAATATACCTAGAAATGGAATTCCTGTGTCATAGGTTATACATAGATTCAATTTTAGAAGTTAACGGCAAATGATTTCCTGAAGTAGTTGCACCGATTTATGTTCCCAAATGCCCCTAGTGTATGAGAATTTCTGTTGCTCTGCATCATCACTAACACTTGGTACTCTCAGTCATCTTAACTGTAGACATTCTGGACTAAATATTGCATAATGTGTAGTGGTTTCTTAACGGGGTTTTAATTATGGTTTACTCAAATTAAAATATATTCTTCACCTTTTCATGTATTTTTGGCTATATGGAAATCCCCTTTGTGAAGTACCTGTTCAAATCTGTTGTTTAGTTTTCTTTAGGGTTTCTGATCTTTATAATATTGGCCTGTAGTTCTTTATCTAGTTTAGATGTGAATATTTGTTGTTTAATACATTGTCAACTTCCACTTGGCAACTTTCTTTTCATCCTTTACTGGAGTCAATTGATTAATACAAGTTTGAAATTTTGACATAGTTCAATTTATCAGTCTTTCTTTTTTGGTTAATTTTGCCCCCAAATATACTTACCTAACTCAAGCTAGTTATGATATTCTCCTACATTATTTCATGGAAGATTTGTTGTTTCTCCTCTCAGAATTGTACCAACAGTAGACATGGAACTGATTTTTGTATGCGGTGTGAAGTAGGTATTAATACAGCTTTCCTATATAGACATAATACAGTCCCAGAACTGGTATTGAAAAGACCATTCTTTCCCTCACTTCTCTGCAGCACTAAATTCTTTACAACTGAGGTGCTCAAACATGAATTGGTAAGCATCTAGCCTCTCTATTCTGTCATGTGTCTCTTTGCCTATCATTGGACCAATAACACCCTGTCAGTTACTGTAACTTAAAGCTGTTGGTACCTGTTCTTTTTCTTTCTTTTTTTTTTTTTTTTTTCCAATATTGTCTTATCTGTTCTTGGTCCTTTGCATTTCCATATAAATCTTAGAACTGGATTGACATTTTTGGAAAAATTATTAATAACATCAAGTCTACAAATCAATCAGAATTTTAAGAGAATTGATATTAAACTCAATCCAAGAGAAAGTCATATCATTCTTTTTTATTTTCTTTAATTTCTTACAGTGCTGTCTTTAAACATTATTGTTTAAAGATATAACACATAGAAATCATGTACATCTTTCATTAGTTTTTATGGGCTCTTTTAAGCTATTTTAAATGGTATCTTTTCAAGAAATGTTTGTTGCATGTGTATAAAAATACAATTGATTTTGTCTATAGGGCTTATACTATCTTGTCATCTGCCATGGCATCTCCTTACAATCCTTTCATTTTATTTTTTCTTATATCATTGGATAAGACCTTCAATACAGTATGTACTAAAAAATAGTCATTGTGAGCATATCTTACTTGGTCCTTGACCCAGAGAAAAAGCTTTTAGCATTTCATTATTATGTATGATTACTACAGGTTTTTGTTGTTGTTGTTATTGTTTTGTTTATCTATACGTGAACTTTATCAGATTAGGTAATTTGCCTTTCCTTCCTACCTTAATAAGTATATCTAATGAAAACTAACTAAATATAATTTACTAAGACTTTAAAAAATTCATGGATGTTGGATTTCACCTAATTCTTTCACTTCATATATTCAGATAATCATATAATTTTTCTTATATTTATGTATCAAGTTACACTAGTTGATTTGGGACTATGAAATTATCTTTGCATTTCTGAGGTCATTGGCCTTGAGCCAAAGACCACCATGAAGACACCTGTATTTGGACAATTTGGGTTTATTGATTCTTCCAGCAAGGGAGAACAAACACAGTGGAGAACCACAGGATGCTGTAGTAAGGTGCTGTTAGAAAGAACATGAAGGATTTGGGTGGGTTAGGTGATTTTTCAGGAGTGTACCAGGAAGCCAGAACTTGTTATGTATTGGATGGTTTCAGGACATGGGGACAATTTTATGATTGGATATTTTAATAAGTCTAATTTATAAAGTGAAAGGAATGAAACAAGTCTAAAGCCGTCAAGCTGTCATTGTAATGGAATGGTAAATACTCATATTAACCAATCTAGGGGAATGTTTGGCTATTCTGTGGTATGAACAATTGTCATTTTTTAAACCACTTTATTGAGGCATCATTGACATACAAAAGCTGTATATATTTAATGCATACAACTTGATGAGTTTGGAGATAATTATCTGTCAGACATGATAATGGAGTGGGTTTTTTTGGGTTTATTTTGGGGTTTTTTTGGTCTTGATTCACCATGATCGCCGAGTGGCCTTTGTTTGATGTTGGTGTGCTGTGAAATTATTTATATTAAAAAAAAATAATAATCTAGCTCTTAGCAATATCAAGCCTTAGATGACAATGCCAAGCCAGCTCCTGGATGGCTGAGGCTGCTTTTCTCTTTCTCACTAAAATTAATTGTGTAGTCCCGTTTAGAGAGTACTGAATTGGTTTGCTGATTTCATTTAGGGTGTTTGCGTCTGCATTCATGAATTGCGTTAACCTGTATTTTTTAGAATGTGCTTGTCAGGTTTTGGTATTATGCTTATGTTGGTCCTTGAAAAATAAGTTTGTGACTTTTTTCCTTTTATTTTGTGGAAGAATCAGTGTAAGTATTTATTACATACCTTCTAGGTACATTTATATATTACATCAAAATATAAAATTTTCTAGTAAACAGTAAGGATAATGTATTATAAACAAAAAAGTGAGTTAATAACTATAAGTAAACATGAATTGGTTTAAAGCAATACATTAAAAATATCCTCTATGTTAATTTCCAGCAAGTAAATCCCATGTATTTCTCTCTGTGTCATATATTTGTTTGAATTGACTTTACATGCATTTTACTCTCAATTATAGCTGTCACACTGCAACTAGCAAAATCTGGAAATACTCTGTTTGCAGAATAGCTACTTGTTTGTTGGTCATTTTGCTCAGTCTGACAGAAAATACGATTGCTCTCAGAATTCACTAATAGAAAAATCTGTAAGACTAGCTTTTACCAAACCTATCTTCTAACTATTCTGTGGTAGGATAGTTCTCCTAATCAGTTAACAGAATGACTGGAGGAACATAACTGGAGTTCTGCAAACTCCCTGGTGTGATTGTCTTTCGGCGAGGATATTTTTCAGTTGATCAAGAATAACAACCCCAAGCAACCTCAACACCAAGGCTTTAGTTTAGTTACCAAAACATAATATATTGCATATTTCAGCTGTGAAATAATCACTCCAAAATTATTTGTTTTTGAAACCAAGAGTGAGGAACTGCTAAATGATACCTATTAATAAGCAATGCCACATAACACACTGGTTATGACAGGCTAAAGTAAGATGACACACACAAATACATATATGCAAATGAGTGCATTGTTAACTGGTGAAATCCTTTTAAGGTTGATAAATTGTATCAATGACAATGAAAGCTCTAGTTTAAAAATGAGCTCTGAATCCAAGAGTTTTGACTCTATTTTGTAGTTAATTTGAATAAGCATTTAGTGATATGACCCTTCAATATTCTGTTACTTTTTTCATCGTATCATTTGCAATGTTTACCTCAATTTAAAAAACATATCAACTATCTATATGGTAATTGACATTAACTGTTCAAAAATTTGGTGGGAAAAGCAGGAACTAAAATGTTCTTGAGACCCCAAAATATATGACATAGAGCATATTATATATATAATGTGTGTGTGCACATGTGTGTATAAAAATGTCTAATGCATTTTTGTTTAAGGGATGGAGTCTCCACTTGAAACTTTCTCTTCTCTAGTATATTATTTTAACAAGTATAGTTTTTTTTTTTTTTTTTCAAAATGCACAGTATAATAGAAGGAGAAAAATAAATGTCATAGAAAGCAGGTTGACAATAGTAAAATGTGAAAGCCAAGAGTGGGATAGCAAGAGCAAGGGAGGAAAAGTCAGGAAGGCAAAACTAAACAGCCTTTATTATAAAGGCAAGTAGTCATTAAAGGATGAATGAGAACATCATCTTTACAATGTGGTAAAGTTATGCCCACACTGTTGATCTTACATTATTAAAAGTTTAAATCATGATTAACAACTATTTAAGAAGACAAGTAAAATCACCTTTTTTGAGTAATACTTTTAATAATGACAAAACTGTACAAAATATCTCAGTAATTTTTTAGTGCTTTTTCATTGTGTGCATATTATGTACCAGGAAGTTTCCATTTTTTTTGGCCATAACAACTTTTTAAGGCAGAATATGCAGATATTCTCACTCATTTTGAAGAAAAAAAAAATTGAGAGAAGTTGTTCCACAAAATAACCCAGCTGAAAAATTGAAAAACTGGAAATTAAATTGTTTATAGATATAAATGTGTGTCAAATTAAAATTTTTAAATAGTTTTATTTTTCTTAAAGTACAGTGTTTCTGCACTGCTTGAGATCTCACACCTGCTTGTTTTGGTCTTGGTATTAGTGCTTAAAGCTTAAAAATTCAGTTTAGTAGAAATTTTTATTCCAGTTATTTCTTATGATTATGGTCTTTGCTTTTAGTAATTCAGCTGGAAACTATGTCTCAATTCATCTTGACTTTTTGTGTGTGATGAGAGCCCCCATGCCGAGACAGTGTTTAGAAAAAGATTACCCATGCATGTAAGATTAGTACTAGATTACTGAGGAACGGGAAAACTGAAACAATTCAGTTTGAGTCTGAGGAATCATACTCAGCATTCCTGATAATCCACAGACTCCAGTAGGTTTTACGTGGCCTAGGCAATACTATATACTCCATGATACAAAGCCAGACCAATGACTGGAGCTTTGCCTCAAACTGTTACATTGTGAGCTTTTTAGAAAGAGAAATATCTTTCCTTCTTGTTTATGGTTTCCTTTGCTGTGCAAAAGCTTTTAAGTTTCATCAGGTACCATTTGTTTATTTTTGTTTTTATTTTCATTACTCTATGAGGTGGGTCAAAAAAGATCTTGCTGTGATTTATGTCAAAGAGTGTTCTGCCTGTTTTCCTCTAAGAGTTTTATAGTGTCTGGCCTTACATTTAGGTCTTTAATGCATTTTGAGTTCATTTTTGTGTATGGTGTTAGGGAGTGTTTTAATTTCATTCTTTCACATAGCTGTCCAGTTTTCACACTACTATGTATGAAGTAGATGGCTGGCGAGGGCCTACTGTATAGCACAGGGAAAAAAAGAAAAAAAGAAAGAGAAATATCATCTCTGGTGAGGTAAGAGAGGGATTAGTATTTCAAAAGCAAAGAGGAAAAGAGCAAAGCTTTCACCTAGTCTTGAATGAATGTAGCAAGAAAGAATTATAAGAATTGAAACACTTCCAGACTGATAATGACATTCCTGCTGAGAGTGTCAGTTTCTGGAGTGTGCAAAGGAACTAGGAAGAGTGGTCTCTCAGACAACAAGATTGATTCTGTAATTCTCCATGAGCACTACAGGCTGTCAGCATGATTGCACGTGTTTCTCTAAAAGCATTAGCAAGGCAATTACCAATTATTTCACCACGGCATTTACATGTTTGTGTCCATCTATCCCTGGAGCCCAGGAAATTGATTATGCACTGCAGGACATTTTTGCCATCCTATGTAGGGTATCAGGTACTCAAAGTAAGATCTGATGGCACGAGGGAAAATCAAGTGCTGTGAGCTTATGAATTATGTACACAATAAAGGAGAAACCCATGAAGTATGCTTGGCAAAGTTTAAGAAATCAGAGTAGGTTTTTTTTTGCTTAGAAGAGAACAGTGTTTTTGTCAAAAGGGAACAAAAGAATGTGCAGTTTCATATCTCATTCTTGTTAATGGACTAAACATTATAATCGTGTGTATTATTTTTTCTACCTAATTTTTCATTCTTTATTCTTTTTTAAACTACCAATTGATTGCCCAGCTTTTTCATACTGATTTGTTAGAAATGTGTATATATTTAGTAGATTAACGTTTTAGCTATTTTTGTTGTTTTTTGCTTTAACTATTCATCATTAAATTTGACATTAAAATTTAATGTGTATTTGTGACATCAAATCTATTAATATTTTCATTAATAATTTCTTTGATTTTATGCTTACAAAAGTATGCCCTGTGATATACATTGATAAATATTCACCTATATTTTCTTGTTGTTTTAGTTTTAACTTTATGTTCAACCCCTCAATGTATCTGAAACTTTCTTAGCTTACGCTATGAATAATCTAATTCTTTTCATATACGTTGTTAACAGTGGGACCCAGTGCCATTTACTAGGAAGTCCATCATTTCATTAATTTGTCTTGTTCACCCACATTCTTCCATTATTGCTACTATTCATTTATAGTCAGCTACTGAATCAAAACAGTAAAGAAGTCCCCAGAACTGCTTTCAGATGATTAACCAATGCTCAGGGCTGAGGACTCACTCAGCACAAAGACTGGCAAATGGCCTGGAAGGAGCTGTGCCAGGCAACGAGCTGGCTTAGGCTTCCAAGGAGAAAAATAAAATAAATGTTAAAAATTAAATTACTCCTATTGCCTACAGATGGACCACAAACACTCAATTCTATATAAGATAGAGGGGACTTACTTAGTTCCCACTGGCCAGTATGATGCTGAACATTGAGAAGTGACTGAATGGTGGCCGTATGTTGAAATAGAATCACCCTGTCATCCACACTGACACCCAGAGTATCATAGAAGCAACAACTTGTCTGGAAGTGACAGTGCCCAGTTTTATAATGCCACATCATATCATTACTGGTTGGGGCCTTCCTAGGTTACATGATTAGATCAATGTAGATACAGATACAGAAATATGTAGATATAATTGAAACTGGCATTCCTATCTTATACCTATTATTTCTAGTATAACTGTTACTTGGTTGTTACTTTTTAAAAAAATTATTCTGGAAAGGATGTCCAATTTTATCAAATTACTTTTTAGCATCAGTTACAATTGTATTTCTGAATTTATAGTAAATACTATTTAATTTGCCAGCTCCTGTGTGCAATACAACTTGTACACTGAATCTTTTCTTCTTCCACATACTGAGAACTTCGCCCTTCCAAATGATCTCCCCTGACTTTATCATCTAGTTTTCTCTTAATACTGTGTGTAGAAGCTCTAGCTGACTAATACACTGTTATTTTTACCTTAACAACATCATGCTGTAATATCTTCCATCTTAAAATTAAAAAAAAAAGCCTTTGACACTATGTCTCTTCAGCTTCACATTTGTCTATCCTGTTTCACAAAGTTTTCAAAAAGTGTTTGTAATCATTTTATTTCTTCATTTTCGATCTTTTTATATTTAAAAAAGAGTAACAATAAACATAGGTTAAACAGTTATGTTTTACTGCAAATCTTAAATTGAAAGCAGCTATCTCCTTGGTTATTACTCCCCACCTCTCAAGTCCCATTTTCAGTAGCCACAGTCTATTTCTGCTAGTAAGTTATCTCCATAATTGTGTATTTAAATAAACAGCTAAGCTTGTTTGGTATGTTCCATATTCACACATGAACTCAAGATTACTGCCAAAATATTTATGGAAAGAGTTTGTAAAATCAAAAAAAAACCTCAGCTTTCCCTAGGCTAATTAATACAGGTAAAATACCATTAATATAAATTCGTTACAGGAAGGATTGAAGGTTCCTGGAGAGGTGGCGATGTCCTTGTTGTCTTAATATGTTCTTGTTCTCAAGATAAATATTGGTCAAATCCTCATGAAATAAATCCCAGAAGATTATTTTACATTTCTTCATTTGATACTGTTGATCACTATAATGAGTTAATGAGTGACTCATATAATAGAGTCACTTAATGACTCTAAAGTCATTAAGTCTTATCATTAACAGTTGGTGTTTATTTTTTTCTTGCGCTTGCCTGAATGTTCTGCTAAAAGCTGTAGGCTAGAAATTAAGTCTTCAACAAAGTGATACAGTCTCAGAGGGACTGCATCAGGTATCCTTAACTATTGATAACTGTAGAAATAAAGTCTTGGATACAGGCTTTGGGGTTCAAAGTGGCACAACTTAAACAACTCTCAGGATGTACCACAATACAGACTCAGAATTTCCAAGATTCTTGTTAGTTTAGAAATTAATAACCTCATGCAAGCAGATTGCAAGCAGATTGCAAGCAGAATTAATTACACAGGACTGAAGGGACTGACAAACTGATGAGATATTGCTAGTTGTGGCTATTTGCTTTGGAATATTTTTTGTCATATTTTTAAATACTGTATTTTCTGTGTGGGGGAAGCCTGCTCTCATCCTCCTTCACCTATAATTACACCTCAAGTCAGTAGGCTATGTTTACTCAAACTACAGTGGAACTTCCTTTAAATGATAAATGGTTACCACTGACCCCTTAATATTTTGGAACAAATACAGTAGTCCCTCACTATCCACAGTTTCGCTTTCCATGTTTTCAGTTACCCATGGTCAAGTATGGTTCAAAGTATTCAATGGAAAACTCCACAAATAAACAATTCATAAATTTTAAATTGCACACTGTTCTGAGAAGCATGATGAGATATCTTGCTGTTCCACTCCATCCCCTCTGGAATGTGAATATTCCCTTTGTCCAGTGTATCCCACCCGTTAGTCACTGAGTGGCCATTTCAGTTATCTGATTGGCTGTCATGGTATGTCAGTGTTTGTGTGCAAGTTATCCTTATTTTACTTAATCGTCTCAAAGTGCAAGAGTAGTGATGCAGTCAATTTGAATATGCCCAAGAGAAGCTGTATAGTGCTTCCTTTAAGTGAAAAGTTGAAAGTTCTGGACTTATATAAGGAAAGAAAAAAAAATTACATGCTGAGGTTGCTAAAATCTATGATAAGAACAAATCTGCTATCTGTGAAATTGTGAAGAAGGAAACATAAATTTGTGCTAGTTTTGCTAGCATAAAACTGTAAAAGCTACAGCCACTGTGTGTGATAAGTACATAGTTAAGATGGAAAAGGCCTTAAATTTGTACAAGATACTTTGAGACATAGAGAACACAATCACATAACGCTTATTAGTTGATTGGTATAGTTGTTTTATTTTATTACTAATTATGTTGTTAGTCTGTTACCATACCTAATTTATAAATTAAATTTATCATAGGTATACATGTAAAGGAAAAAACATAGTATATATTGGGTTTGGTACTATCAGTGGTTTCAGGCATCCACTGAGGTTCTTGGAACATATCCCCCATGGATAAGGGGGGACTACTGTACTTTGAGTTCTATGTACTTTTTGTAGCAATGTGGTTTTTTGCACAAGTTCATTAAGAAACTGTCCTCCTTTAATGGGTTAAGTATATATATGCACACACTCATACATACATGTGTATGTATACACACACACTTGAAATTAAGAGTCTGATTTTATGTTTGTATATAAAATCAGCCTCTCAGTTTCTACTTTGAACCAATTTTATTCTGCTGATTTAAAAAATCTTTGATACATACTCCTAAAATTTTTGTGTAAGATTCATTTAAAAATTTTAGAAAAATATGCATATATTCTTTCTCTATATGTTTTCAAATTTCTTAATTCTGTTGATGTTGATGAATGTGTGAAGAGTGTATGATAGATATTGTCAATGTATGATGTTGGTGAAAAAGAGTATATGTATAAATTTTTTATATATAATGTAAATAATATATATGTCATGTGAAGGGATCTATTTAATTTTTACTTGTGGACTCATTTCTACTAGAACCTTTCTACCCTTTGTAAACTGGTTTGTCTCTGGGCCTGCAGCACAGCTGTCACTGTTCTAGGAATTTTCTTTTCCTCTCACTGGAGTTAGATCCCTTGTTTCCTATGTCCTGTATATTCATCTTTCATTTTGATGGAGCAAATCTAATTAATCTTTCAGAGTTTCCTGAGAACAAGTGAATGGAAAATATTGTTTCCTTGAGAAATTAATATAAAACATCTATCCAAATGCTTTTTTTGTAGTTTGGCTTAGTATAGATCATATTCAATAATTTTTTACTCAAAATTTTAAATTACTTCTAGATATTTTAGTTATAGTGTCTAATGCTTCTGATCCTTAACCATAGAAAGTTGAATTATTTTTCTTTCTAGGAGCTTTTATGTTCTTCTCTTTATCTTTGGTGTGTATTCTGAAATTTCATGATCTCTGTGCCTTGTGGTGTGTGTCTTTGTATACGTGTGTGTCTTTTTTAATTGTAAACTTGGTAGACCGTTTAAGTCTATTCTGTCATTCATACATGTAATCCTCCACACTTACCTCTACTTTTTCTACAGCATTTATCACCTTATAATATAATTTTTATTACACATATAATTTTTGTATCTGTGTCACTCAGCGCTAGACAGTAAACTCAACAAGATGGGGATATCTGTCATTCCCTCTACTATAACATTAGTTGGAAAAATAGTGGGTACTCAATAAATGTGTATTGATTGGCTGAGTAGCTTCTCAACTTACCTCCCTGATTTTATAATTGCTCCCTTACAATGTATTTTACTCAAATTCACAATAAATTAACTTACCATTTAAAAATACAGAGCAAAGATAGGTCATTATTATTTCCAAACTCCAATGAATCCCATAAATCTTAACACTATCCACCAAATACTATACATATAGTACTTTACTTGGAAGTTACCACTTGCCTTTGTTAGGATATAAGTTTCCCAAAGACAATGATGTGTTTTGTTTTTTTAAACTTAGATATCACAAATACTTGGAAAAAGGCCTGACATGTTGCAACTCCTCCATATTTTTTTTTGAGAAAAGGAAAAAGAAGAATAATATATACAATTTAATACTTTAAGTAATTCCCTCCTTTTGGTCTTGTACTGGTCATAGTAGTTTTAATTCTACAGAAGAGAATTTATTGACCTAAAAATGTTTCCTGCTATAATCCTGTGGAATAAGTGTGATTTTCTGTTTATTTTAAATATCTGAATACCATTTGTAGAATATTGGATCTCAGTTATCACTTGATCAATGAATGCAGAAAGTTACTAAGGACGTTGAATGAATACTTATGTAGATAATTTAATGGGAACAATAACTGATACCTGATTTCTCTAAACAAACAAATGTTTTGCTTAACTAATTATGCATTTTAAGTGCCTAGTTTAGGCTTTGCTGCTGATCCTTATTCTTTAGGATTTGCTAAAAGACAGTTCATTGATCAGAGAAATAAAGTCCATGCCTGAGTTTTCCAGGTCTGTGAATGTGTCTCTGCCTTAGTTTGTGGACTTTGAGACAAAGACTTGAGTACAAATTGTTTGTTGGGAAGTGCTAGTAGGGGATTGGGACAGTGAGAAGGAATTGCAGGAAGCCAACATAGAATGTATTATCAGGCAGGTATCCACTGTGGGCACCCGGAGACTAGTCTCTCTGTGGAACTCTGTGGGTCTATCCTCATAACATCAATTCCCAGTTAAATCTGACCTGTGGGCCAAGAGAGAACCCTAAGGCAAAGTCCCAGATGCTGAAGTCAGAAGTGGACTACATGTAGAGATATGTTATGCTGAGCAGACTTAGGCAGGGCACCTGCTGCTGCAATCCCCTGGAGTACTATCCACAGTTTAACATAATACTTCAGAATACTTTTGTTCTAGACATGCTATTTTAATGATTATCAGCTGGGGCCATAGAGCATAAAGAAGAATCTAATCAGTGCTATACCTTAAGTGGGTTCAAGTTGCACATTGGCAGGACACACAAGATAAGGCTCTCTCCTTCATAAGTAGGGGATGTTAGATCAGTCTTTTGAGCATAATATTTTTGACCTTAATGTATGCCAATTTTCCTGAATTCATGTCATTGGCATATAAGCACTATTAAGTTTAATAGTTTAATCTTTGCCTTTACTATACTTCAGACAGCTTTATACTTTTAAACTGCCATACTATTAAATGGCATCATTCTTCCAAATTCTTTATTGTACTCCTTTTGTTTCATTCTTTTTTTTTGGGGGGGGGATGTGCCACATGGTATTCAGGATCTTCCCTCACCAGGGATCAAACCTATGCCCCCTGCATTAGGAGTGCAGAGTCTTAAACACTGGACTGCCAGGGAAGTCCTATTCTACTACTTTTTGTAAGTGTAGCATAATCAGAATAATAATCGTTTGCAGAAAAACAGATGGTAAGCTCATTACAGGACTATTAATGTTAACATTTATTTGAAAGATCAGATGAATGTACCTGTATTATTTTCTTGGTTTAGGCATCCACACAGTTTGTACTAGTTCTCATTCAAAAAAAAGAAAAATGTTGAGGGGGACCTTCAAGATGGTGGAGGAGTAAGACATGGAGACCACCTTCCTCCCCACAAATACATCAAAAGTACATCTACATGTGGAGCAACTCCTACAGAACAGCTAGTGAATGATGGCAGAAGACCTCAGACTTCCCAAAAGGCAAGAAACTCCCCACGTACCTGGGTAGGGCAAAAAAAAAAAAAGAAAAAGCAGAGACAAAAGAATAAGGATGGGACCTGCACCTCGGGGAGGGAGCTGTAAAGGAGGAAAAGTTTCCACACACTGGGAAGCCCCTTCACTGGCGGAGATTGGGGGTGACAGGGAGGAAGATTCGGAGCCACGGAGGAGAGCGCAGCAACAGGAGTGCAGAGGGCAAAGCGGAGAGATTCCCGCACAGAGGATCGGTGCCCGACTAGCACTCACCAGCCCGAGAGGCTTGTCTGCTCACCTGCCGGGACGGGTGGGGGCTGGGAGCTGAGACTCAGGCTTTGGAGGTCAAATCCCACAGAGAGCACTGGGTTTGGCTTTGTGAATACAGCGTGAAAGGGGCTAGCATGCCACAGCTAGCCAGGAGGGAGTCCAGGAAAAAGTCTAGACCTGCCTACGAGGCAAGAGACCATTGTTTCGGGGTGCGCGAGGAGGGGGGATTCAGAGCACCACCTAAACAAATTCCAGAGATGGGCGTGAGCCGCAGCTATCAGCTTGGACCCCAGAGATGGGCATGAAACACTAATGCTGCTGCTGCAGCCACCAAGAATCCTGTGTGCAAGCACAGGTCACTGTCCACACCCACCCCCCATCACAGGAGCCTGTGCAGCCCGCCACTGCCAGGGTCCCGTGATCTAAGGACAACTTGCCTGGGAAAACACACGGCATGCCCCAGGCTGTTGCAATGTGATGCTAGCCTTTGCCACCACAGGGTCACCCCGCATTCCAATTATAACTACCATATCCCTCCCTTGCCCCAGCCTGAATGAGCAAGAGCCCCCTAATCAACTACTGCTTTAACCCTGTCCTGTCTGGGCAGGGAACAGATGCCTGAGGGCGACCTACACGCAGAGGTGGGGCGAAAACCAAAGCTGAACCCCAGGAGCTGTGCAAATAAAGAAGAGAAAGGGAAATTTCTCCATGCAGCCTCAGAAACAGCAGATTAAATCCCCACAATCTACTTTTGTACCCTGCATCTGTGGAATACCTGAATAGATAACAATCATCCCAATATTGTGGCAGTGGACTTCGGGAGCAACTGTAGCCTTGGGGTTTGCTGTCTGCAACTAATTTGTTTCTGATTTTTATATTTCTCTTAGTTTAGTGTTTAGCGCTTATTATCACTGGTGGATTTGTTTATTGGTTTGGTTGCTCTCTTCTTTTTCTCTTTTTTAATCATTATATATATATATATTATTTTAATAATTTTTTTAGTTATTTCATTTATTATTATTATTTTTTCTTTCTTTTTTTCTCCCTTTTGTTCTGAGCCATGTGACTGACAGGGTTTTGGTGTTCCGCCCTGGTGTCAGGCCTGAGACTCTGAGGTAGGAGAGCCAAGATCCAACCATTAGACCACCAGAGACTTCCCAGCCCCATGTGATATCAACTGGTGAGAGCTTTCCCAGAGCTCTCCATCACAATGCTAGACCCATATCCACCCAATGGCCAGCACACTCCAGGGCTGGATGCCGCATGCCAAACAACTAGCAAGACAGGAACACAACCCAACCTATTAGCGTAGAGGCTGCCTGAAATCATAATAAGGTCACAGACACTCCAAAACACACTGCTGGATGCAGCCCTGCCCACCAGAAAGACAAGATCCAGCCCCACCCACCGGAACACAGGCACCAGTCCACTCCAACAGGGGTCCTACACAACCCACTGAAACAACATCACCCACTCAGGACAGACACCAAACACAATGATAACTACAAACCTGCAGCCTGCCAAAAGAGGGCCACAAACACAGTAAGTTAAACAAACTGAGAAGACAGAGAAGTATGCAGCAGATAAAGGGGCAAGGTAAAAAACCCAGCAGACCAAACAAATGAAGAGGAAATAGGGAGTTTACCTGAAAAAGAATTCAGAGTAATGATAATAAAGATGATCCAAAATCTTGGAAATAGAATGAAGAAAATACAAGAAACGTTTAACAAGGACCTAGAAGAATTAAAGAGCAAACAAACAATGATAAACAACACAATAAATGAAATTAAAAATTCTCTAGAAGGACTCAATAGCAGAATAACTGAGACAGAAGAATGGATAAGTGACCTGGAATATAAAATAGTGGAAATAACTACCACAGAGCAGAATAAAGATAAAAGAATGAAAAGAATTGAGGACTGTCTCAGAGACCTCTTGGACAACATTAAACATACCAACATTCAAATTATAGGGGTCCCAGAAGAAGAAGAGATAAAGAAATGGTCTGAGAAAATATTTGAGGAGATTATAGTTGCAAACTTGAAAGGAAATAGTCAATCAAGTCCAGGAAGCACAGAGAGTCCCATACAGGATAAATCCAAGGAGAAACACACCAAGACACATATTAATCACACTATCAAAAATTAAGTACAAAGAAAATATATTAAAAGCTACAAGGGAAAAGCAACAAATAACATACAAGGGAATCCCTATAAGGTTAACAGATGATCTTTCAGCAGAGTTTCTACAAGCCAGAAGGGTGTGGCAGGACATATTTAAAGTGATGAAAGGGAAAAGCCTACAACCAAAATTACTCTACACAGCAAGAATCTCATTCAGATTCGATGGAGAAATTAAAACCTTTACAGACAAGCAAAAGCTAAGAGAATTCAGCACCACCAAACCAGCTTTACAACAAATGCTAAAGGAACTTCTCTAGGCAGGAAACACAAGAGAAGGAAAAGACCTATGATAACAAACAAAAAACAATTAAGAAAATGGTAATAGGAACATACATATCGATAATTATCTTAAATGTAAATGGATTCAATGCTCCAACCAAAAGCCATAGACTGATGAATCGGTACAAAAATAAGACCATATGTATGTTGTCTACAGGAGACCCACTTCAGACCTAGGGACACATACAGACTGAAAGTGAGACGATGGAAAAAAGGTATTTCATGCAAATGGAAAACAAAAGAAAGCTGGAGTAGTAATTCTCATAACAGAAAACATAGACTTTAAAATAAAGACTATTACAAGAGACAAAGAAGGACACTATATAATGATCAAGGGATTGATCCAAGAAGAAGATATAACAATTGTAAATATTTATGCACCCAACATAGGAGCACCTCAATACATAAGGCAAATGTTACCAGCCATAAAAGGGGAAATCAACAGTAACACCATAATAGTAGGGGCTTTTAACACCGCACTTTCACCAATGGACAGATCATCCAAAATGAAAATAAATAGGGAAACACAAACTTTAAATGATACATTAAACAGAATGGACTTAATTGATATTTATAGGACATTCCATCCAAAAACAACAGAATACACTTTCTTCTCAAGTGCTCATGGAACATTCTCCAGGATAGACCATATCTTGGGTAACAAATCAAGCCTTGGTAAATTTTAAAAAATTGGAATCGTATCAAGTATCTTTTCTGACCACAACGTTATGAGACTACATATCAATTACAGGAAAAAAAACTGTAAAAAACACAAACACATGGAGGCTAAACAATACACTACTAAACAAACAAGAGATCACTGAAGAAATAAAGAGGAAATAAAAAAATACCTGGAAACAAATGACAATGAAAATACAACAACCCAAAACCTCTGTGATGCAGCAAAAGCAGTTCTTAGAGGGAAGTTTCTAGCAATACAATCCTACCTCAAGAAACAAGAAACATCTCAAATAAACAACCTAACCTTACATCTAAAGCAATTAGAGAAAGAAGAAAAAACCCCCAAAGTTAGTAGAAGGAAAGAAATCATAAAGATCAGATCAGAAATAAATGAAAAAGAAATGAAGGAAACAATACCCAAGATCTATAAAACTAAAAGCTAGTTCTTTGAGAAGATAAACAAAATTGATAAACCATTAGCCAGACTCGTCAAGAAAAAAACAGAGAAGACTCAGATCAACAGAATTAGAAATGAAAAAGGAGAAGTAACAACTGACACTGCAGAAATACAAAGGCTCGTGAGAGATTCCTACAAGCAGCTCTATGCCTATAAAATGGACAACCTGGAAGAAATGGACAAATTCTTATGAAAGCATAACCTTCCGAGCGGAACCAGGAAGAAATGGAAAATATAAACAGATCAATCACAAGCACTGAAATTGAAACTGTGATTATAAGTCTTCCAATTAGCAAAAACCCAGGACCAGAGGGCTTCACAGGCGAATTCTATCAAACATTTAGAGAAGAGCTAACCCTATCCTTCTCAAACTCTTTCAAAATATAGCAGAGGGAGGAACACTCCCAAACTCATTCTACGAGGCCACCATCACCCTGATACCAAAACCAGACAAAGATGTCACAAAGAAAGAAAACTACAGGCCAATATCACTGATAAACATTGATGCAAAAATCTTCAACAGAATACTAGCAAACAGAATCCAACAGCACATTGAAAGGATCATACACCATGATCAAGTGGGGTTTATCTGAGGAATGCAAGCATTCTTCAATATACGCAAATCAATCAATGTGATACACCATATTAACAAACTGAAGGGTAAAAACCATTTGATCATCTCAGTAGATGCAGAGAAAGCTTTTGACAAAATTCAACACCCATTTATGATAAAAACCCTCCAGAAAGTAGGCATAGAAGGAACTTACCTCAACATAATAAAGGTCATATATGACAAACCCACAGCCACCATCGTGCTTAGTGGTAAAAAACTGAAACCATTTCCTCTAACATCAGGATCAAGAAAAGGTTGCCCACTCTCACCACTATTATTCAACATAGTTTTGGGAGTTTTAGCCACAGCAATCAGAGAAGAAAAAGAGATGGAAGTAATACGAATTGGAAAAGAAGAAATAAAACTGTCACTGTTTGCAGATGACATGATACTATACACAGAGAATCCTAAAGATGCTACCAGAAAACTACTAGGGCTAATCAATGAATTTGGTAAAGTAGCAGGATACAAAATTACTGCACATAAATCTCTTGCATTCCTATACACTAATGATGAAAAACCTTAAACAGAAATTAAGGAAACACTCCCATTTACCACTGCAACAAAAAGAATAAAATACCTAGGAATAAACCTACCTAAGGAGACAAAAGACCTGTATGCAGAAAACTATAAGACACTGATAAAAGAAATTAAAGATGATACAAATAGATGGAGAGATATACCATGTTCTTGGACTGGAAAAATCAATATTGTGAAAATGACTATACTACCCACAGCAATCTACAGATTCAATACAGTCCCTATCAAATTACCAGTGGCATTTTTCACAGAACTAGAACAAAAAATTTCAGAATGTGTATGGAAACACCAAAGACCCCAAATAGCCAAAACAAACTTGAGAAACAAAAACTGAGCTGGAGGAATCAGGCTCCCTGACTTCAGATTATACTACAAAGTTACAGTAATCAAGATATTATGGTACTGACACAGAAACAGAAATATAGATCAGTGGAACAGGATAGAAACCCAGAGGTAAGCCCATGCACATATGGTCACCTTATCTTTGATAAAGGAGGCAAGAATATACAATTGAGAAAAGACAGCCTCTTCAATAAGTGGTGCTGGGCAAACTGGACAGCTACATATAAAGAATGAAATTAGAACACTTCCTAACACCATACACAAAAATAAATTCAAAATGGATTAACGACCTAAATGTAAGGCCAGACACTGTAAAACTCTTAAAGGAAAACATAGGCAGAACACTCTATGACATAAATCACAGCAAGATCCTTTTTGACCCACCTCCTAGAGAAATGGAAATAAAAACAAAAATAAACAAATGGGACCTAATGAAACAAAACTTTTGCACAGCAAAGGAAACCATACACAAGACAAAAGACCACCCTTAGAATGGGAGAAAATATTTGCAAATGAACCAACTGACAAAGGATTAATCTCCAAATTATATAAGCAGCTCATGCAGCTCAATATTAGAAAAACAAACAACCCAATCCAAAAATGGGCAGAAGGCCTTAACAGACATGTCTCCAAAGAAGATATACACATTGTCAACAAACACATGAAAGGATTCTCAACATCACTAATCATTAGAGAAATGCAAATCAAAACTACAATGAGGTATCACCTCACACCAGTCAGAATGGCCATCATCAAAAAAGCTACAAACAATAAATGCTGGAGAGGGTGTGTAGAAAAGGGAACCCTCTTGCACTGTTTGTGTTAATGTAAATTGTTACAGCCACAATGGAGAACAGTATGGAGGTTCCTTAAAAACTAAAAATAGAACTATCATATGACCCAGCAATCCCACTACTGGGCATATACCCTGAGAAAACCATAATTCAAAAAGAGTCATGTACCACAATGTTCATTGCAGCACTATTTACAATAGCCAGGACATGGTAGCGACCTAAGTGTCCATCAACAGATGAATCGATAAAGAATAGGTGGCACATATATACAATGGAATATTACTCAGCCATAAAAAGAAATGAAATGGAGTTATTTGTAGTGAGGTGGATGGACCTAGAGTCTGTCATACAGAGTGAAGTAAGTCAGGAAGAGAAAAACAAATACCATATGCTAACACATATATATGGAATCTAAAAAAAAAAATGGTTCTTAGGAACCTAGGGGCAGGACAGGAATGAAGACACAGGCATAGAGAGTGGAGTTAAGGACAAGGGGATGGGGAAGGGTAAGCTGGGAGGAAGTGAGAGAGTAGCATTGACATATATACACTACCAAATGTACAATAGATAGCTAGTGGGAAGCAGCCACATAGCACAGGGAGATCAGCTCGGTGCTCTGTGACCACCTAGAAGGGTGGGATAGGGAAGGTGGGAGGGAGACGCAAGAGGGAAGAGATATGGGGATATATGTATATGTATAGCTGATTCACTTTGTTATACAGCAGAAACTAACACAACACTGTAAAGCAATTATACTCCAATAAAGATGATAAAAAAAAGTTCCTTTAACATTTGTGTCATTTACACTACACCACTTTGAATACAAAGTGACATAATAAAAATGCTTTATAGAAGCACTGTTTCCAAGGCATCTTCAGTATTCTCCTCGGAGACCGTCCTAATTTTTCCCAAATTAGTGTCATGAATCCTGAGAGAACATCTCATATGTGCTCCAAAATCTCATTTTAGTTTTTTCTACATAGCATCTCTGTGTTCCTTCTCTGCAGTTCACTGGCTTATGTTTCTTTTCATCAACAATTCCAAGTGTCAGTTATGCTATTAATAATCAAAGAGGGTTCCAGAACTGCCGCTCTTGTCTATATTGTCTTGTACTCTTGCTGATTGCCTATGTTGTGGGTCCACTATCTATACCATCTCCTGTTGTTGGTACCATTGACTAAAGTTTAGAACCTGTTATGTCCAATATGGTAGCCACCAGCCAGCCCCAAGTGGATACTGAACACTTGAAATGAGGCTACTCTGACTGAAGCTCTGATTTTTATTTTGAAATTTTAAAACTGATCTTTGAGTTATTAGAAAACTCTTAAGTATGGAGTAACTTGGTTATATGAATTTATTTTTCACTTGTACATTTAAAAAATCTAAATACAATTATTTCCATAGAAAATTTAACATTTGATTTGAGAAATGCTGTAAGTGTAAAACACCGACAAGATTTCCATTTCTTTTCTTCTTATTTTTGTGGCTACTATAAAGTTTAAAATTACATATGTGGCTAGTGTTACAATTCTGTTGGATAGTGCTGTTTTGCACTAAGACTTTCAATATCCCTTTTAGCTCACTTTAAAAATAATGTTCTGTTGGGGAAATATAATTAAAAACAGCCTCTTGCCAACCTCTCCACAAATATAGAAGAGAAGGAAAACAGTTTTATTTTTAAGTAAGCATGAAATCAAAATACGATGTATTAATATATCATAGGCAATTGGCTAAAGAGATTGCAAGATAGAAGTCTCATTAGTTCACACAGTGGAGCATATGGAACCCATTCCACACATGTTCTCAAAGTAAATGATAACTAGTCCTTAAGTAGGGAACTTCATGGAAACATTTGTGATACACTGTCATTCTAAATTCATCTGCTAATTGGGATAGTCTCATGTATTTGCTAATTGCCTTTTTCTAAAAGAAAAACAAGTTTCTCATCTCTTAAAACAGTAGGTAGGTTTTCAACCTACAGCACAGCACAGGCTAAAGTTAGGCTCCTACCATCCTAGGGGCAATGGGAGATATGGGTACAATCTTTTTTGATTACTTCTCAAAAAGATGTTTCCCAGGTCCTTGAGAAAAAGATTTCTGGCTTATAAAGCTAGCTGGGGATCTATTTAGCCTTTAAAAATATTTATATACACCTCAAAGGGGCAGAGAAAGCATTACAGTTACAGGTTATCTAAAGTAAATGTTCAAAGAAAAAGCCCAGCGAGGGAAGCATCTTTGCTGTCTTACACCAGAGAAGCTCAATATTTTTCTGTTTTTAGATTTGTATTTACACTTACAGTTCTTATTTCATGTGAGTTATAACAGTAATATTAGTACATACATATTGTAAAACAACTTAAAAATAGGAATACTTAATAATAATTTGCAATATTATTTTTTCCCTCATTCCTAATTCCTCGCCTTCTGTTATAGTTAAATCACTTGCTTTCCCAGAGATTAATAATGTATTGTTTATTTTCCCCTTTTACATATCACAGAGGACATTTCTTTCTTTTGGCCTGCCTGCCCTTTTGGCATGTGCAATTCACTCACTCCATGTTTGGGTGGGGTTTTTTGTTGTTTTTTTTTATTGTTTTTTAAATCAGTTGGCTCCATCTTTCTTCTCCAGAGATGGCACAAAACTCAAGCTGTAGTAGAGTTTGTTTGTTGGTTTCCCCTAGGATTAATATGAATTCTTGGAAGAAATTACACTTCATCTATGAGACTACAAACTCTAAGGACAAGTTAACCTATAACTGAGGGAACTGATTTTGCAGCTTCTTAGAGAGTTTACCTAAGAATGAATTTAACTCAGAGGAAAGCAGAGCTGAGCTGAAGGGAGAAAAAGAGAGGTCCATTTGTTATGGCTAAGCTCTTGGATTCAGCAGGGCCGGTAGTCAGAGCCCATTGTGCATTTCCTAGGTAAGAGCTTCACATACTTCACCTCTGCTTAAGCTGGCTGAGGTTGGATTTTTGTTTTCTCAAGCACAGATTTCCAGCCTATACACATATATGTGAGACTGTCTTAATTTAAGGAGGCACACTCTTAATCAAGAATGCAATGTATTATATAAGACAAATGATCATTTTAGAGTGCTCCTTTATGTCCAGTTAACAACCACAGTTTTTTATTGGTTTGACTGTCCAGACATAAATTTCTAGACTTTCCTTTAGACAATTTCAACATTCTATATAATTGCTATGGTCAGTACAGACTCTTTAAAAGGGGACCTTAAAAATAAGCTGTGGGTTTAATTGAATTAGTTTTATTATGATAATATTTAAAATACACAAAAAAAATAGTATAAAAACTATTATTATAGTAATAGTTTAATACTACTTATAACAGTATTAAACCAAAACAAATTCTGATGCAAATACAAATTCTAAAAAGTCCAATAATACATAAATTATCTACATATATTATGTATGTTTCTGGGGTGGGGATCCCTAATCATAAGAAAAGTCTTCTACTTTGTTCCAGCATTTTCATAGATTTGTCTCTGTGTGTTTGGGGTGATATCGATAACTTAGGTTGATTTATCTGAGTTATATAAAGTAGAGATTCTTTTTTTTTAATTAGACACCCAATTGTCCCCAAGGCATTTATTTACCAGCCTACTCTTCCCATTAATTTGAAATAGGCACCTTTATAAACTTTCAAATACAGCATTACCCCCTTAGTAGTTTGAAAACATTTTGCCCTATTTTTCTTTCTAGACCAGCAAACTTATCAAAATCTTCTTCATTATATACTTACTACTCTGTTTACTGCCAATAAAATATTCCAGTTTTGTTTGTATAGATCAGAATCTCTTCAACATACCTACCTTCAAGCTGAATGTATTACTTACTAGTATGACAGAAGTTTAGAGTTTGGCATATCTGTGCTATTCTTGGCCAAGTGATAACTCAATTGGTATTATTCAGGTTCATCTGACAGTAAATTGGCACCTCCTGTGCCAAACTTTTCTCTTTCTCTCTTCTCTCAATGGATAGAAAGGTAGACAACTTCTCTTTCTCTTTCTTGAGCTCACCTTTGAAATTTTCTCTTTATCGTTATTTGTTTTGTATTCTTCTATGAGATGGTCATTCAGGTGCAGCCACGAGATGAGACAGAGAGGCTCGGGAAAACAAGTTTAAATACTCACAGGTCCTCAAGACAGCAGGCACTGCACGCCATGCAGGGCCACGTGAAAAGCATCAGGGTGGTCAGGAGGCAGAATACAGAGGGAGGTGAAAGCATTAGGCCAGAGCCTTCACTGGGGTTTCCAAGGGAAAGGCCAAAAAGGGCAGGGTAACAGTTTATGATTGGCTAGTTTGAATGATTTTGGCTGGCTCTAAGTTATGGGGGGTGGGGGTGGTGCCTAGTTGCCTGGTCCCTGGCCCTGGAATAATTAAGGCAGAAGAATATTGGCTCTTGGGGTGCATGAGACAGATTGAGGAAGTATGGCTCTGGATTGGTTAGGCTGCACATCAAAGGCATACTCCAGAGGCCCTTTGCCCCTGGAAGGGCGGACTCTCCCAAGCCAGAAAGGTTTTGTTTTTTTTTTTTAATGTCAAAACACAATAATATACACCATTTAAAAAAATACATTATTACCTCCAAATTTAATGAGGATATATTTCATACTATCAATTTTATTTTTTTGCAGCCTAGCTGGATGTTCTTTCTGGGAGAGTACATTTTTTGTTATTGTTACCTTAATGATGAATCAGCTTCTCTGTGTGTTTATGAGTATGCTTGTGTTGGGGAAGGTGGTCATAGGGAAGGGGTTTTAAGTCCAGGGTAATTAAGTTAACTCTTCTACATGGGATTTCAAATAGTCTGTATCTGTTGAGTTTTAATGGAATGTTCCTATCTGCTTTATATGTTACAGAAATAGTTCTAATATAGTTATATCACTGCTCTGAGCCATAACTATTTTCTGATACACACACATATATATGTATATGTATATATGTGTATATGTATACATACATATGTACATGGCAAAATATATGTTCTATATTTAAACATATATAAGTATACCCTATAGTTGAGCATACATATATGGAAGTAAAGTATTTGTGTGTTTAAATACTTTTTACCAGAAATTCCAACATACAATGTTTGTTGTACTTAGATTTTTCACCTCAAATTGAACCAGAAACTTTTGTAGTGTTTCTTTACTTCAGAAAGTATTTGTCTTCTAAAGAAACCCTAGTGTTTCTCCCCATCATCCTCCAGACTTGCAAGAAGGTTTGAAATCTAGCAGTTCCATATTGTGGCTCAAAGTTGGATCACTGATATCCTCTTCATTACATAGAAGTTACAAAAATCGTTGAGCATTGTTTTCGATGTTTAATAATATTTTGACTGATGCTTTTGTACTTCCTGTCAAAAACATTCGTCTGCTCTGTCAATATTCTGAAAAAAACTCAATTATTTTATTTTCATTTATTGATGTAATTTAAACAAACATTTTAGTAGGCACATATAATTCACAATAGATTTGTTTTGAACTTTCTACCTTGCTTTTGTATAGATTTTATGCAAGTGTGTATTCTAGGACACACATTCACAGGACATTCAAGGTGGTATTTGTTAGTCCAGGAAACATGGATTTTTATAAAAATTTAATAGCCAATAAATGTAATACCATGAAAATGTGGGAAGAGGATAAAATATTTATATAACCTTTTGTGTGCCATGGAAATAATCCATTTCCAGGCTTCATATATCATGACATGATTTTTTTCCTCAGATCTTTCCTTAAGCATAGATTTTTTTTTATATGATGATTTTGCCATCAGTTATGTCTATGGTCTATAGTCATGATATAGTCAATATCGTTAAGTATATAAGAACAGATAATACTTTACATAATATTTTGCACTCATTTTAATAAATAAGTTTTATTGATTTATCCTTGAGTTAACCATTTTCCATATAGTTAAATATAGGATGACAGATAAGTAGTATAATGGATATGTATCACAAAAATGGATATCATACTTTAAAAGTTTATAATCTATAGGAATAGATTGAAGGATGAAAGAAAGAGTTTTTATAATTTCTAAAGAAATCACAATAAAGCAGCCTGATTTCAGATAGCATGGAGTGTGAAAGATAGTTTCAAAATGAAAATAAAAAGTATATGCAGTATACATTCTATAGAAATAAGTTATAGATTAGTTAGAAATGTGTGAGAAAATAACTATACTCTTCATACGAAAACATTGCAAATAGGAGGAGGTATTTAAACACATATTTCTGATTGACTGAGCTGATTTCAGGAGTAATAACTAAATTTACAGCTACTTTTTCATACCCATATTTGTTAGGTATGAACAGTATGGGAACTAAGAAATTACCTTATCATGGTTTTCATACATAAACTCTGTGCCAGTGAATAAAGAAATCGTCTTTGTATCAATCTAAGGCAGTAAGTTCTGCAAAAATGTATCTAGTAGAGTTACACTTTTCTGGGATTAATATTTTTCTTTTCAGATAAGTTTTATTTTTTATTAACATATAGTTGATTTACAACATTAATTAGTTTCAGGTCTACAACATAATGATCAAATATTTTTATAGTTTATATTAAACTCCATTTACAGCTTTATAACATATTGACCGTACTCCCTGTGCTGTACAATATATACTTGTAGTTTATTTATTTTATATATAGTAGTTTGTACCTCTTAATCCCCTACCCCTATTGTGCCCCTCACCCTTCCTTCTCCCCACTTGTAACCAGTAGTTTGTTCTCTATATCTGTGAACCTGTTTCTGTTTTGTTATATTCATTCATTTTATTTTTAGATTTCATACATGTGTTAACATACAGTATTTGTCTTCCCTCTGTCTGACCTCAGATAGATCAGGTCACCTTAGTGACCTGATTTCACTAAGCATAATGCCCTCCAAGTCCATCCATGTTGTATAAATGGCAAAGTTTCATTCCTTTATGGCTTAGTAATATTCCATTTTGTGTGTGTGTGTGTGTATGTATGTGTGCTTGTGCGTGTGTGTGTGTATGTATGTGTGCTTGTGCGTGTGTGTGTATGTATGTGTGCTTGTGTGTGTGTGTATGTATGTGTGCTTGTGCGTGTGTGTGTATGTATGTGTGCTTGTGTGTGTGTGTGTGTGTGTGTATATATACATATATATATATGTATATATACCACATCTTCTTTATCCAGTCATCTGTTGATGGACACTAAGTTTGCCTCCACATCTTGACTATTGTAAATAATGCTTCTATGAACATTGGAGTGTGTGTATCTTTTCAAATTAGTATTTTTTTTTCTTTGGGTATATACACAGGAGTGGAATTGATGGATCATATGGTAGTTCTATTTTTAGTTTTGTCAGGAACTTCCATACCGTTTTCCATAGGAGCTGTACCAATTTACATTCCCACCAACAGTGTAGGAGGGTTCCCTTTTCACCACATGCACTTCAATGTTTCTTGTTTGTGGTCTTTTTAATGATAATCATTCTGACAGATGTGAGGTGATAGTTCATTGTGGTTTTGATTTGCTTTTCTCTGATGATTAGCTATGTTGAGCATCTTTTCATGTGCCTGTTATTCATCTGTATGTCCTCTTTGGCAAAATGTTTATTCAGGTCTTTTGCTCATTTTTTATTGGGTTTTTTGGTTTTTTGATGTTGAGTTGTATGAGCTGTTTATATATTTTGGATATTAACTCCTTAACAGTCATATCACTTGCAAATATTTTCTCTCATTCTGTAGGTTGTCTTTTCATTTTGTGGAAGGTTTCCTTTGCTATGCAAAAGCTTTTAAGTTTAATTAGGTCCCATTTGTTTATTTTTGCTTCTGTTTTCTTTTGCCTTAGGAGACAGATACAAATAATATTATTGTGATTGATGTCAGAGTGTTCTGCCTGTGTTTTCTACCCTTTTCACTCTGGGACCCCCATTATGTGAATGTTAGTATTCTTGATGTTTTCCCACAGGTCCTTTAAACTGTTCTCATTTTTTAAAATTTGTTTTTCTTTTGGCTGTTTTGTTTGGGTGATTTCTATTCTATCTTCCAGATCACTTAGGCATTCTTCTGTATCACCTAGTCTGCTGTTAATTCCTTCTGGTGTGTTTTTCATTTCAGTTATTGTATTCATCAGCTCTGACTGGTGGTTTGTATTTTCTGGTTCTTTGTTAAAATTCTCACTGTATTCATTTATTCTTTTTCCTAGTTCAATTAGCATTATTATACTAATGCTCTGAACCCTTTACCTGGTAATTTATTTATCTCTATTTTATTAGTTTTTTTTTAAGTTTTTTTCTCGTTCTATTAATTGAAACAAATTCCCCTATCTTATGTTGCCTACCTTACTCTGTCTCTATGAAATTCAGTGAAACAATTACCTGTCCTGGTTTTGAAAATATATTCTTGTGTGGGAGCTTCCCTCTGCAGTGTAATTGTGCCCACTGGCTTTGTTGGGAGCGCTAGATCTGAAATGGGCATAGGTCACATCTTCCCCCAGGGTTTGCTGACAGCTGTTACTTTCATGGGACATGGGGCTGGAGATAGAGAGGGGCTAGACCTAGAACCAGGTGTGAGCCAAGGCTTCTCCTATGATCATTGGCTGACAGTGTCCTATTGGGGGTAAGAGCAGGACCCAAGGTGCTGGAGCTGAAGAGCTGAGGGTTAAGTCCGAGCTGGTTCTGTTCCCTCTAAGTGTACACTCTATTTCCTCCCAGCCTCAGCACCTTCACTCCAGAGGGGATCAGTGCTAGAGCATAAGGGGCCTGAGCCAGCACCCGATGCCTGCTGGGGCACACACTGATGCAATCCCAGCACACCAGTCAGAATTCCAGACCACTCCCTGTCCACTGCCTCTGAGAGCACCAGTAATGGCCACTTTTGCCCAGTTCAGGTGCAATGCCAGGTCCAAGCCAGATTTAGCCCCCACAACTACGCACTGTCCTCAGCAATGACAGCCTTCACCCTAGGGGGGAGCTGCACCAGAGCAAGAGGGGCTGGAGTGGGCATTTGGTGTCAGTTGGTGCACAGGCTGGGATAATCCCAGCATACCAGTGAGAGTGTGAGACAGCTCCGGATCCACCGCCTCTGCAAGTGCCAGCAGCCACAGTCCCCACCCTGTTCAGACGCATTGCCTGGTCCAAGCCTGCTCCATCCCCCTTGACTGCAAACTTTCCTCTGCAGTACAACCTTCACCCCAGTGGGAAGCCATGCCAAAGCTGGAGGAGCTGGGAAGTTGCAGGAAACTGGCCAGAGTCTTGAGCAGTCTCAATCTGCTCCCTCCACCTTGTTCCTGGGTATAAGCAAGCAGGTTCTTAATAAGCAGTCTAGGTTTCTTACAGTCTTCCTGTTAGTCCCACTGGTTTTCAAGCCAGCTAAGGGGATTCATCTTCCTGGTGTTGGATATCAGGGCTGGGGTGCCCAACATGTGGTTCAGACTACTTTCTCCCAGGGAGAATCTTTGAACCCATGCAATTCCCCTTCTTTTCTGTGTTATCTCCTAGAGGAACAGGTCCTGAATTGATTGCTTGTCTTCCCTTCCTACCTGACTCAATGTAGGTCATTCTTTATAACTTTGTTGTGTAAGGGTCTTTATGCCAGTCTCCAGATTGTTTTCAGTGAGAATTGCTCCATATGTAGGTGTATTTTTGACGTGTTCATGGGGGAAGGTGAGCCCAAGGTCCTCCTGCTCTGCCCCCTTGATCTCCTCCTCCCAGATTATTTTTAAATCTAACTTAGGTTTCTGCTTATAACTATATTTAAACATATTTGGAAACATGCTGAACATCATTTCCTAAATCATTTTAAGCTCCCAGGAATTGATTCAGTGCTCATAAGTAAATGCTATTGTTAGAAGAATATTCCAGTTCCATATTAGTAAAAATAAATTCAATGATCACCAAGCAAGTATTTCCCATTTGATCCTGATATTTGTGTATCTTCTAGTAAGCTGTTTGGAAATTAAATTATTCTATATGAGGCATTCTAGAAATTTAACCAGAAAAAGCATTCTTTATTTTTCTGAGTAACTAGAAAGCTATTTCAAGTATCAAATTCTCATCAATTTCAGCTTTGTTCCAAGATGAATAGAGAAAGCTAAAACATCTCAAAACTGAAATTATAGTAAGCTACAATTTTATAATGAAAGTGAATTATCTAAAATAAATTCTGTATACTTCAGATTTTCAAATAATTTTCCCAAACTCTATCTTCTTCTCATAATATACTTTAAATGCATAGTTTAATTCTCCAGCATAAATTAATTAAAATATAGCTTTTGAATGTCTAGGTCATTCAATACTTTATAAAAAGCAATGAAAGATGAGAAGGGCATGTTCAAAGACAATTAAGACATGTTGTTTGGATTAAATGAATTTCCAAATTAATAACAAGAAAAACAACTACACAGGTAGTAAATAAATACAAATGTAATATTGAAGGAGAATTGCCATCAGTGTATCAAGTACTTTGAGAGTACTGAGGATAGAAAGATTTCTTCTGGTTCAAGGAGAAAGTGGAGGGTTTTTTTGAGGAAAAGCCATTTGATAAAGACGTCCCACTAAAGGTCCCACTAAAAATGGCATTTCTAGTGCCATTAAATAGGAGAAGGAATTGTAACAAAGAAGGAATATTTTGAATCAAGAAAAGAAAACAGGAGAGTTTACAGGACATTGGGGCTATTACATTTTTCATTTTTGCTACATAAGTGTTTCAGTTGTCATTTTGGGTCAGACAGTTCTTTGTATGCTGTCCCATGCATTGTAGGATGTTTAGCATCTTCCAAAATCTCTACCAGTAGCACTCATACTCCAGTCTTGTCATCCATGAATGTTTGCAGACATGCCAGGTACCTCCTAGGGAAAAATTTGTCTCCAGTTATGAACCACTGGGCCACAGTGCAAAATGCATGAGGGATTGTGCTAAAGGGGTTGCAATAACTTTTAATGAGTACCTTCTCTGGAAAGTCATTGGCTAATCATTTTGTGTTCATTATCTTATGTAATCTTCACCCTGACATTATGCCATTATTACAGAAATGAAGAAGAGATGTCTAATGACTTTTCTAAAATCTCACATCTAATTAGTAGTAGATCTTGGCTTTAAACAGTTATTTGCCTCTGTAACCTGTGCATTTGTATATAATGACATACTCTCAACAGACCGTAAACCTTGACATTCCTCCCATCAAGAGATGGGGTTGGCTTCCCCACTCTTTGAATTTGGGAGCGCTTTATGGCTGTTTCAACCAGTAAAATATGGAGTAAATGAAGTTGTGCTAGTTTCTGGGCTTATGCCTTGATGGAATGGTTTTCATTTTTATTCTATAAACTCTGGATTTTTGTAAACAGTGGCATATAAATTATGGCTTTATTTTAGTAAGAATTTTGGAGGCAGGAGCTTATATTTGAGAATTGAAATGGAATTGAATACAAGAAAGCAAAATACTGTTGTAGTTACTATGAACAAAATTGATGACTGAAATAGGAAAGAGAGAATTTGGAAAAATTGTAATAATGCCATCATATCTTGAATAGATATATTGTAGGATTACAGGAGGAGCAAACTGATTCAAAGCCCCTATTAAATTTGAGTTCATGGAAACTTGACTCTGTATGTTTCTGTTTCCATTTCCCTAGTGACACAGCTCCAACTATATCCCATAGCCATTCTCCTTCCCAGGAATACAGGCATTTGAGGAACAGAATACTAAATAACTGAGCAAGGGGAGAATATGCTTGTAGCAGGTCAGAAGGTCATTAATTGTACTGGAATCTCTGTTGTCTTTGGTCTCTTGGCTTTTCTCCTCAGCCCAGCCTGCTTTTCCAGTAATTTTCTCACTCGTGATGATTTTGATCAGGGGCTATCATTTGTGCTTATCATCACTAGCTGGTCAGCCTTGTCAGTACACATTTGATCCCTTCTTATGGACAGTTTAAAATTTTTCTTTTTCCCACAGAGGTCCTAGGTTCTATGTAGAACTGAGGACATATCAAAACAGCTGCTTTAAGTGTTCTTGAATTTTTGGTAATGGTAGTTCCTAAAATATTATATTACAATAAGAATCTTATCTCCTCAGAGATGAAGAAAACCTTTAGATGGAAATGTTGCTTTATTTCACACACATTTTATCCAAGGCATAACTCTGGCCTAATCAATATGTATTCTTAGATTGGAGATAATGGTATTAAAACTTAAGGGAAAAAAGATAGTTATGAATTAGAAAATCTTATGAATATAAGTGATAGGAAATGTCACCATTTCCTGTGTTTTCAATGATGACCTATCCATGCATTATACAGAGTGACATAAGTTCTAGTTTTCTCTGGACAATGTCAATTTATACCTATTTCCTGGTATGATCAATAGCACCCCTCTAATCTCAATAGAGGACATTATTTGTATAATAAATTATATGGAAACCATATAATAAATTACAATAAATTATATTAACCAAAATTATGTAAGTGTGCAAGTGACTAAGGGATCTCATATAGGGGTTGTCATAGATTCAACCCACCCTTCTTTTGCTGTGCAGAAGGTTTTCAGTTTGATGTAGTCTCATTTGTTGATTTGTGCTTTTGTTGCTTGTGCTTTTTGTGTTATATCCAAAAAATCATTGCCAAGATCAGTGTCAAGGAGCTTCTTCCCTATGTTTTCTCCTAGGAGTTTTATGGTATCAGGTCTTAAACTTTAAGCCTTTTATCCAATTTTGAGTTAATTTTTGTGAGTGGTGTAAGGTAAGTGTCTAATTTTATTTTTCTGCAAGTATTTATCTAGTGTTCCCATTACCACTTGCTGAAGAAACTACCCTTTCCTCATTGGGTTTTCTTGGCTTGCTTGTCAAATACTAGTTGACCATATATGTCAGGGGTTAATTTTGTGCTCTCTATTCTGTTCCATTGGTCTATTTTTTAATGCTAGTACCATACTATTTTAATTAATGTTTTTTTTCTATTTCTGTGAAAAATGACATTGAAATTTTGATAGGAATTATGTTGACTCTATAGATGGCTTAGAGTAGTGGAACTTTTTAACAATATTAATTCTTCTTTTCCATGAACATAGGATGTCTTTCCATTTGTTTGTGTCTTCCTGAATTTTTTCCAACAAAGTCATATAGTTTTTGTTGTACAAATCTTGCACTTCCTTAGTTAAACTTATTCCTAGGTATGATATTGTTTTTAGTGCCATTGTGAATAGGATTGTTAACTTCTTTTTCAGATGTTTCATTATAAGTGTATAGAAATGCAATTGATTTCTCTATGTTGATTTTATATTCTGCAACTTTAGTGAATTTGTTGATTGTTTGCAACAGTTTTTTGGTTGAATCTTTGACACTTGCTTTAGACAAAATCATATCATCTGCAAATGAAGAAAATTTTACTTATTCCCTTCTGATTTGAGTGACTTTTATATCTTTGTCTTACCTAATTGCTCCAGCAAGGACTTCCAGTACTATATTGAATAGAAGTGGTGAGAGTGGGCATCCTTGTTTTGTTCCTGATCTTAGAGGAAAAACTTTCAATTATTCTTCATTAGGTATAATGTTAACTGTGGGTTTGTTGTATGTGGCCTTTATTATGTTGAGGCTCATTCTTTCTACACCCAATCTGTTGAGGGTTTTTGCTGTTTTACCATAAGAAGATGTTTTGTTAAATGCTTTTTTGCATCTATTGTGATAATCATGTCATTTTTATCTTTCATTCTATTAATGTGACGTCTTATGTTTATTAATTTGTGTATGTTGAATCATCATTGTATCTCAGGCATAAATCCCACTTGGTCATGGTGCATAATCCTTTTAATGTGTTCTTAATTCAGTTTGATAATACTTTGTAGAGAATTTTTGCATCTGTATTCCTCAGGAATATATTGGTCTATAGTTGTCATTTCTTGCAGTTTCCTTACATGGTTTTAATATTTTATCTGGCTTTAAAGTAACGCTGGTTTCATAGAATGAATTTGTAATTATTCCCTCTCTTTAAGTTTTGGGAAGAGTTTGAGAAGAATTGTCATTAATTCCTCTTTAAATGTTTGTTGGAATTTTCCAGTGAAGCCATCTGGTCCTGGGATTTTCTGGTCTTGGGGTGGTTTTTGGTCACTGAGTAAATTTTCTGACTCATTATTTGTCTGTTCAAACTTTCTATTTCTTCCTAATTCAGTCTTGGTAGGTTGTGTTTTAAGGATTTTATCCATTTTTTCTAGGTTATCAAATTTGCTAGCATATAATTATTCATAGTATTCTCTCATGATTCAATATACTTCTGTAATATCAGTTGTGATGATTTCTATTCTAATTTTTTCTGACTTTTTTCTTAGTCTAATTAAAAGTTTTTCAGTTTTACTTATCTTTTTGAAAATCCAGCTCTTAGTTTTGCTTATACTTTCTATTGTTTTTCTGGTCTCTATTTCATTCGTTTCCACTCTAATTTTTATTATTTCCTTTTTTTTCTGCTAATTTTGGGCTTAATTTTTTCTTTTTCTAGTTCCTGAGGTATAAAGTTAGGTTGTTTATTTGAGGTCTTTCTAATTTCTTAATATATGCATTTATCACTATAGGCTTTCCTTTAAAGACTGCTGTGGCATCATCCTATTGTATTTGGTATGTTTTCATTTTCATTTGTTTTGGCATATTTTTTATTTCCCTTTTGACTTATTTTTTGACCCATCGGTTGTTTAGAAGTATTGTTTAGTTTCCATGCATTTGTACATTTTTGACATCACTCGTGTTGCTGATTTTTACTTTCATACCGTTATTGTCAGAAAAGATAGTTGGTACGATTTCAATCTTCTTAAATTTGCTAAGATTTGTTTTGTGTCTTACTATATGATCTATCCTTGAGAATGTTTCATGTACGCTCAAGCAGAATATGTATTCTGCTACTGTTGAATGAAATGTTCCATATATATGTCCATAAATTCCATTTGGTTTACAGTATGGTTTAATTCTGTTTTCTTGTTGATTATTTGTCTGGATGATCTATCTGTTGCTGAAAGTGGGGTATTAAAGCCCTCTATTAATATTGTATCATTTTCCATTACTCCCTTCAGATTTGTTGGTATTTGCTTAATGTATTTACATGCTCTGATATTGGTTATGTATTTATTTACAGTTGTTATATCTTTGTGATGTACTGACACCTTCATCAATATATAATGACCTTCTTTGTCTCTTGTTGCCATTTTTGGCTTCAAGTCTATTTGTCTGATATAAGGATGGCTACCCTCATTCTTTTTTTAGTCTCCACTTACATGGGATATCTTCTTCCATCTTTTTACTTTGATCTTATGTGTGTCTTTAGAGCTGAAATGAGTCTCTTGAAGGCAGCATATAGTTGAATGGTGGTGTTGTTTTGATTCATCCAGCACTCTGTACCTTTTGACTAGTGAATTTAATCTATTTACATTAAGAGTATTTATTGATAGGTAAAGACTTACAACTGCCATCTTATTAATTCCTTTCTGGTTGTTTTGTGTTTCTGTTGTTGCTTTTTCCCTCTGTTTATACTTACGTTTTTAAGTTGGCTAGATATTTACTCTGTGGTTACCATGGGGCTTATAAAACATCTCACAGATAAAACAGTCTGTTTTGTGGTGATAACAACTTATCTTTGCTCTCCTATGAGGCTCCACCCTTTACTCCTCCTCTTTTTTATTTTTGACCACAATTTACATGTTTTTATGCTGTGTATCCTTTAACAAATTATAGTAGCTAAATCATTCTAAATACTCTTTTTTTGTTAACCTTCATACTATAGTTAAGTGGTTAACATACCATTCTAATACAGAGTTACAGTTTTCTAATTCTGAATATCTATTCTTTACCTTTGCCAGTGTGTTGTGCACTTTCATATGTTTGCATATCACTAATTAGCATCTTTTTATTTCAGTTGAACTCCTTTAAGTATTTCTTGCAAGGCAGGTCTAGTGATGGTGAACTTCCTCAGCTTTTGTTTGGCAGGAAAAGCCTTTATTTCTCCTTTCTATCTGAATGATAACTTTGCCTGATAAATTATTCTTGGCTGGCATTTATATCTTTTAATACTTTGAATATATATATATATATATATATATATATATTCTACCCTCTCCTGACCAGTAAAGTTTCTGCTGAGAAGTCTGCTGGTAGCTTAATGGGGTACCCTTGTTGGTTATTTTCTTTTTTCCCTGGACTGCCTTTAAGTTTCTTTCTTTATTGTGGATTCTTGACAGTTCTTTTATAATGTGTCGTGGAGAAGGTATTTTTGCATTGAAATCCTAGGGCCTCATGGACTTTTATGTGCAAGTTCTTCCCCAGATTTGGAATGTTCTCAGCTACTATTTCTTTAAATAAACTATCTACTCCCTTCTCCCTCTTCTCCTTTGGAACTCCCTTTATTCTAATATTTGCTTTTCTGAACAGCACTCATGGGTTTTATTTACTTTTTAAAAAAACTTATTTCCTTTCTTCTAACTGTTTTCCTATATTCCTATTCTTGAAGTCATTTATTCATTCTTCTATCTAGTTTACCCTGCTACAGGTGCTCTCTACTGCATTCTTCATCTCATTCATTACAATTTTCAACTCCAGAACTTGTTTGGTTCTTTTTTTTATAATTTCTATCTCTTTGATAAATAACTCCTGTCCACTAATTTTATCCTGGATTTTATTGAATTGACTTTCTGAGATTTCTTATACCTTGGTGAATTTCTTAATAGCAGTGATTTTGAATTCTTTATCAGTCAGATTGCAATATTCTATGCCTTTGTTTTTGATTGTTGGAGAATTATCTATTCTGCAATATCATATTTCCTTGATTTTTCATATTTTGAGGTGTGTACTTCTGCTTTCACATTTGAAATAGCAGATACCTCCTTAACTAAGCTTTTATGTTTTCTTTGGTTCTTATAATTCACTAGGATGACTATTAGAAACATTTTTTGTATTCCAGAAGGTGGTGATATATAACTTTCAAATATAAACAAAGGTGACTCAGGTAAGAGAAACCAAAAACTTGTGTGAAAACACCACCAACCAGAAAACCAAAAAAAGGAATCTAACTCCTAACCTGTCATTTAATATCAGATACACATGCAGAGGAACAAATACACAAATACATAAAGAACCATAGTATACTATAAAAGGATAATGACAGTTCTCCAGAAACCAAACTTGAAGTCATGGGATATTGCAATCTAACTGATAGAGAATTCAAACTAGCTGCCATGAAGCAACTCATTGAGATTAAAAAAAAAAAAAAAAAAACCTCAGAAAAGGCAGTTTAATGAGCTCAGGAATAAAATTAATAAATATAAGGAATACTTTACCAAAGATATTGAAACTCTAATAAAGAACCAAACAAAAATTTTTGAGCTGAAGAAAACAATAAATAACATGAACATGTTAGAAAGCATGGGAAATAGAGCAGACCATATGGAAGAGAGAATTAATGAGCTCAAAGACAGAAATCTAGAAATGATAAAATTAGAAGAGGAAAAAGAAATAAGATGTAAAAAAAATGAGGAAATTATATGAGAGTTATCTGACTCTTTTAGGAAGGGCAATGTTAGTGAAACAGGTATCCTAGAAGAAGGAAAGAGGGAAAGGGAGCAGGGAAATTATTTAAAGAAATAATAACTGAGAACTTCCAAAACTCAGGAAAGGAACTAGATATACAATTCCATGAAGCTAAGAGAATACCTAATTACCTTAATTTTAAAAGTCCTTCTCTAAGATACATGATATTAAAATTGTCAAAAGGCAATGACAAAGAATTTTAAAGGCAACCAGAGAAAAAAAGGATGGTAACCTACAAAGAAACCCCCGTTAGTCTATAAGCATATTTCTCAGCTGAAACCATACAGACCAGGAAGGACTGGAATGATATTCTCAAAATACTGAAAGATAAAAACTGTACACTGTCACCCAAGAATACTGTATCTAAGAAAGTTATTATTCAGATACAAAGGAGAAATAAAGATTTTCCCAGACAAACAAAAGCTGAGGGAGTTCATCAACATTAGGCCTGATTTACAAGAGATTTGAAAGGAACCCTTCTACCAGAAACAAAATGGCCAAAATACACAAAACTTTGAGCAAGGTCAAAAACAGACAGAACCAGAAAATTGGAACTCCATCAGAATAGGTTTTAAAAACACTTTTATAGAGGTTAAAGGTAGGAAAAAGAAAGCAGGAAAAGAACTATGGCTATCTCAGGTTGGTAAGAAATTCACAGCATAAAGAGGGATAATATAAGACAACAGAAACACAAAAGGGGAAGAGGAAAAGAGCAGAACTTGTATAGGTAAATGAGGATAAAATTCTATCAGCAGAAAAAGGACTACTTTATCTATGAGACTTTTTTTTTTTTTTAAATGGTGTCATTCTTTTTTTTATTTTTTTTAAGAGTGGTAACATTTTTATTTATTTATTTATTTATTATATTTATTTTTGGCTGTGTTGGGTCTTCGTTTCTGTGTGAGGGCTTTTCTCTAGTTGCGGCAAGCGGGGGCCACTCTTCATCGTGGTGCGTGGGCCTCTCACTGTCACGGCCTCTCTTATTGCGGAGCACAGGCTCCAGACGCGCAGGCTCAGTAGTTGTGGCTCACGGGCCCAGTCGCTCCGTGGCATGTGGGATCCTCCCAGACCAGGGCTCAAACCCGCGTCCCCTGCATTGGCAGGCAGACTCTCAACCACTGCACCACCAGGGAAGCCCCTATGAGACATTTTATACAAATCCAGGGTAACCACAAACCATAAACATAAAGCAGAGACAGGAAACATAAAAAAGAGGATACTGAGAAAAATATTATAGAAAAACCACCAAACCAAAATGGCAGACAGAAACACAAGGAAAAAAACCAATGGAGATATAGAAAACATAAGATAAAATGGCAGTACTAAGTCCTCATCTATCAATAGTCACCCTAAATGTTAATGGATTAAATTCACCGATCAAAAGACCCAGAGTAGCTGGATGGATTAAAAAACAAAACCCAACTATATACTGCCTCCAGGTGACATACCTTAGCTCAAAAGACAACCGTAGACTAAAAGTGAAGGGATGGTTGATGACACTACAGTAAATAGCAATCAGAAGAAAGTGGGTGTAGCCATACTCATATCAGACAAAATACACTTCAAGCTTACACAGGTAAAAAGAGACAAAAATGGACAGTATACAATAATAAACAGGACAGTTAATTCATCAAGTAGACATAACCATGACTAATTCATACGCCTAACATAGGAGCAACAAAATATATAAAACAATTAACAAGAGACCTAAAGGGAGAAATTGAAAGCAAAACAATAATAGCAGACTTTTACACCCCACTTACATCAATGGATAGATTATCCAGAGTCAACAAGAAAAACAACAGTCTTAAATGAAACATTAGACCAGATGGATTTGATAGATTTGTACTGAACACTCCATTCAAATGCAGCAGAACACACTTTCTTCTCAAGTACACATGGAACGTTCTCAGAGACCATACGTTGGGGCACAAAACAAGTCTCAGTAAATTTACAAAGATTGAAATCATATCAAGCATTTTCTCTGATCACAGTGGAATGAAACTAGAAATCAACTACAAGATGAGAGTGAGAAAACTCCTAAATATGTGGACACTGAACAACATGCAATGGAACAACTATTGAGTCAATGAAGAAATCAAAGGAGAAATCACTAATTACCTGAAGAAAAATGAAAATAAAAATATGATACACCAAAATCTATGGGATATAACAAAAGCAATAATAAGAGCAGAAGTTTATAGCAATATAGGCTTACCTAAGTAAACAAGAAAAATCTCAAACAATCTAAAGTTACACCTAAAGGAACTAGAAAAAGAACTACAAAAAATAGTCCAAAATTAGTAGAAGGAAGAAAATAATAGAGATCAGAGCAGAAATAAATAACATAGAGACTAAAAGGACAGTAGAAAAGATCAGTGAAACTCAGAGCTGGTTCTTTGAAAAGATAAACAAGATTGGCAAACTATTAGCTAGACTAAGAGAAGGACCTGATAAATAAAATCAGAAACAAAAGAGGAAGAATAACAACAGATACCACAGAAATACAAAGGATTGTAAGAGAATATTATGAACAGCTATACACCAACAAATTGGACAATGTAGAATAAATGGACAATTCTTAGAATCATACAACCATCCAAGATTGAATCAGGAAGAAATAGAAAATCTAAATTGACTGTTCATTAGTACAGAAATTGAGTCAGTAATCAAAAAGCTCTTCCAGAACAAAAGTCCAGTACTAGATGGCTTCACAGGTAAATTCTACCAAACATTCAAAGATGATTTAATACGTACCCTTCTCAAACTCTCCCAAAAAATTGAAGAGAAGGGAATACTTCCAAACTCATTTTATGAGGCCCACATCACCTGGATATCAAAATGATGCAAAGACAACACACAAAAAAGAAAACTATAGGCCAATACCTGATGAACATAGATGTAAAAATCCTCAACAAAATATTAGCAAACTGAATTCAACAATACATCTAAAAGATACACCATGATCAAGTGGGATTAATTCCCAGGGATGCAAAGATGGTTCAACATCCACAAATCAATCAACATGATATACCATATTATTAAAATAAAGGATAAAAACCATATGATCATTTCAGTCGATGCAGAAAAAGCATTTGATAAGACAACACCCATTTATGAAAGAAGCTCTCAATAAAGCATGTATAGAAGGGATATGCCTCAACATAATAAAAGCTGTATGACAAGCTTACAGCTAACATCATAGTCAATGGTGAACAATAGAAAGATATCCCTCTAAAATCAGGAACAAGACAGAGATTCCCACTTTAACCACTTTGGTTTAACATAGTATTGGAAGTCCTAGCCACAGCAATCAGACAAGAGAAAGAAATAAAAGGCATCCAAATTGGAAGGGAAGAAGTACAAGCGTCACTATTTGCAGATGACATACTATACATAGAAAACCCTAGAGTCTCCACCTAAAAACTTTTAGAAATAATAAATGAATGAAGTAAAGTTGCAGGCTATAAAATCAATATACAAAAATTTGTTGTGTTTATATATGCTAGCAATAAACTATCAGAAAAAAGAAATTAAGAAAACAATCCCATTAACCATTGCAAAAACAAGAATAAAATACCTAGGAATAAATTTAACCAAGAAGGTGGGAGACCTGTACACTGAAAACCATAAGATGCTGTTGAAGGAAATTGAAGAAGACACAAATAAAAGAATATTATGTGCTCATGAGTTGAAAGAATTAACAGTTAAAATGTCATTATTACCTAAAGCAATCTACAGATTCAATGCAATCCTATCATTCCCTCAAGAACATTTTTCACAGAAATAGAACAAGAAATTCTAAAATTTATATGGAACCACTAAAGACCTCCAATGGCCAAAGCAATCCTGAGAAAAGAGAACAAAGCTGGAGGTATGACACTCCCTGATTTTAAACTATACCTACAAAACCATAATAATCAAAACAGCTTGTAACTAGCAGAAAAACAGATACATAGATCAATGGAACAGAACTGAGAGCCCAGAATAAACCTACACATATATGACAATTAATTTATGACAAAGGAGAAAAGAACATACAATGGAGATAAGATAGTCTCTTCAATAAATAGTGCTGGGAAAACTGGACAGTCACATGCAAAACAAGAAACTAGACCACTGCCTCACACCATACACAAAGATGAACTCAAACTGGATTAAAGACTTGATTGTAAGACCTGAAATCATAAAATTGCTAGAAGATAACATAGGCAGTATGCTCTTTCACCCCAGTCTTAGCAATATCTTTATAGATATGTCTCCTCAGGCAAAGGAAACAAAAGCAAAAATAAACAAATGGGATTACATCAAACTAAATTCTTCTACCCAGCAAAGGAAACATCAATAAAATGAAAAGACAACCTACTGAATGGGAGAAGATATTTGATATCTTATCCAATAAGGGATTAATATCCGAAATATATATAGAACTCACACAACTCAAAAACAACAAAAAATCAACCTGATTAAAAAATGGGAAGAGGAGCTGAATAAGCATTTTTTCCAAAGAAGAAATACAGATGGCCAATAGGCACATGCAAAGATGTTCGACATCACTAGTTATTAGGGAAATACAAATCAAAACCACAATATCACCTCCTACCTGTTAGAGAGGTATTATCAAAAAGGCAAGAACAAATGTTGGTGAGGATGTGGAGGAAAGGAACACTTATACACTGTTGCTGGGAATGTAAATTGGTGCAGCCACTGTGGAAGACAGTATAAAGATTCCTCAAAAAATTAAGAGTAGAACTACCATATGATCCAACTATTCCACTTCTGGGTATTTATCCAAAGAATATGAAAACACTAATCTGAAAAGATATTCACACCCCCATGTTCATTACAGCATTATTTACAATAGCCAAGATATGGAAACAACCTAAGTGCCCATAAACTGATGAATGAACAAAGAAGATGTGGTGTATATATATATATATATAAAATTATATAATGGAATGCTACTCAGCCATGAAAAAGATGAAACCTTCCCAGTTGCAACAACATGGGTGAACCTTGGTGGCATTAGGCTAAGTGATATAGACAGAGAAAGACAGATACCATATGAATTCCCTCATATGTGGAATATTAAAAAACTATTTAAAAAAATGAACAAACCAGACACACACTTAGATACAGAGAACAGATTAATGGTTACCAGAGGGGAAGAGGCAAGGGGGAAGGTGAAATGGGTAAAGGGATCAACTGTATGGTGATGGCACTTTGTAAGGTATACAAAAGTACAAATAAAATGAAACATATGTTATAAATCAATGTTACTCAATTAAAATAAATTAAATTTTTAAAAAAGCAAGGAACAAGGACCCATTAGAGAGGAAAAAGTTAAGCATAGTGAAGAGAGAAAAAGAGCCATGGTAAAAAATGGGCACCGAATGACTAGAAGCAGAAGTGGAACTGTTGAAGTTAAAATTCACTTTATAATACCCAACTTTATAAACATATGTGTATCTTAAAGAGCACATTAGGATCTCAAGTGTCATGCAAATAAAACACCAGCATTTATTAAAAATACTAAAAGTTACCTTTATTGCCCACTTATCAAGTATACATATAAATTATATAGATAAATTATATGTAAACTGCTACTATTAGCAGTCTACATATAATTTATATATAATTATCTTGTTTAATCCACACTCAACTAATGTGGCAAGCATATGATAAACTATGGTCCACAGGGATTAATTATTTGTCAATAATTGTACAGCCAGAATTTGAATTCAGAGACAAATTTCCAGCACCTGCACCCCAAACTGCTCCCTCTCCAGTCTTTCACAAAGGCAAGAGCTTGTGTAGAGACCAAGGGACAAGGAAACATACTGTGAAACTTACCAACTGCTTGATGTGAACTGGATCATGGAAAAAGAAATGAGAAATTGCCTAGAGGTGAGAGAGTGTTCAGGAGATTAACTGTTAAATAAGGAAAGAGACAGTATTTTTAAATTTCTGATTGTGTGCACTATATAATAGACTCCATATACAGTGCATTAATTTTCATGTTCATAAATGTGAGGTAGTTGCTATAACTCTTATTTTAAGAATAGAAAATTGAGACTAATAAAAGAGAAACAACTTGCCCAAGTTCCCAAATTTATATACCAGAGTTGAGATTTGAAACCAGGCCTCTCTGATTTTAGTAATTACACCTTTTCCCTTTTCTTCACTTAAATATATGATTCTGTCATGTATTTTGGTATAAGCATAAGTCTAAATGATACTAAACAATAGCAACATTACCAGTACTAACTCTTAAAATACAAATTTGCTGTTATTCTATCAATGGTCCCAAAAGCTTTTTCTAATTTTTTATGTAATTCCATAATAATTCTCAATTTTGAATTCTTTTGTGAAATACTTAGTTCCTGATATATTACATGTGTTTACTGTCTAAAATCACAAGCCAGATTTTGTTGATTATATTTCATGGATTCACTTTTGGACAATCTGGTTCCTGGAGTTACATAGCTACCTTACTTCCACTTCCACTGAATAAGTGCCCTGTAATATATGTAATAGCTAAATTCTCAATGATTATTAGTATGTACAACTATAATGAAACTAAATTTTTCTTCCAAGAAGTCTCTGCTCAATTTCATTCAAGTTGAAATGGAAAGTATAAATCATTCTGTGTTGTCACTCTTGTCATTTGACACTCATTTTTTGGTAAACTCTGTAAATGTAAGTTTCTCAGAATATTTTGTGTTTACTGCAATTTTCTAATCTACAGTGGAAATAGCCCAGCAAATGCCAAATTGGTTAAAGTTCTACATTTTCTGAAAGACAGCTGAATTGGTATTTTTTCTTTTTCCTGACACTTGGATATAAGACTATCTTTTACATATATTAAATAAAAGCAACAGTTACAAAACAGTATGTCAACATGTTCTAAAAAATATGTGGAACAGTTGATAAGTGGGTTGGCCTGGCTGAGGTTTAGAAACCATTGTAGTAAACATGAAAAAGCAGAGTTTTGATATATTACAAATTTAATTTTTGCAATATCTGTGAATAATATAACACATTTATTTTGAGCTATAAGTTACACACATTTATTTTGAGCTTGATACATGTTAATAATGCTTTACAATTCACACTACCATATTAGAATTCCAAATTGAAAATCTTGGTAATAGAAAGTCTTAATTACTGAACTACTTAAAAATTGTAATGGCCCAATACTAAGCTTAAAATAAATACATAAAAAATGGTCACCTTTATAACATATACTAGGATGCAGGATTTCATAAAAAAGAAATAGACATCTTATTTCATGAACATTTTCACTTGTTGGATACCCTCCAAAATATTGTTTATTTTTTCTATTATATATACACTGGGATAAAAGTTTAATTCTAGTTTTAACATTCAGAAAATTGAGTTTAAGTCATCATAAACTAGAAATGTAAGTATTTGTCTCCCAGAGAACACTATAAAACTATATTAGAGTAACATTAAACAAAATAAATTTTTGTTTTTTGTTAGCTTTTAGGAATATGACCTCCATTTCTGTATTTAATACTATGGGCATTTCATTCTAGCAGTGACTCTGACAAACATGAAAGGTTGAACATACCTTCTGATAGTGTTATCTAACTAAGTAGAATATTATTTAATAGACTGAGTAAAATGTTTAAAGTGTTGCATAAGATCTTGGAAGATAGTGTAACATACTGATATGCCCAGTTCCAGCAATATTTTGAAAGCATCCATCTAACATCAATAGAAAAAAATGGAGGACTTGGAAACAGGTCATCATAATTAGTGAAATGTAATTATAATTTTGAGCTTATTGTTAGTTGAAAATAGGGCTAAAGTAAGGAATATGACTAGTGGAAACGACAGGGAAGATTTCCAAAATAATGTATCAAGTGGCATCAGAAATAAATATTAATTAATGTCTACTGCTACAGAATAGAGAATGATTAAAGAGAGTTATGGAAATAAGATCGCAAAGAGAAAGTGAATTTTTTACCAAATTCTTGAAGGAGGTTATGGATCTGCATTGAAGGAATATATAGAAAATCCTTTTCAAATGATATATACCATATCACCAAACTATGAACTGGCAAACATTATGACCAGATGTACAGGTTTAGCAGGTATGTAAGAGCCAGAATGAGAGCTTAGAAGAGCAACGAATGGAGATGTGGTTATGTAAATGGATCACTCACTTGACTTCATGCTTGGAATAATAATAACAACAACAACCATAATTTTGAAGAACAATGATTTGGTATATAAAAATTAATAATTGCCAGTACTCCAGAATTGATCAAATGATATCTATAAGTTTTCATAGTTAATAATAAAGTAGTTCTTGCCAGTCCACTATGAATACCTGGGAAGATTCTGTTTCCCCAGTCAAAATTACCTTTTACCATTAAATACAGGATAATAAAATCTCCTAAAAGATTGGTAGCACCCTTGGATGACAATTTCCTGAGAATATAATAGCCAACTTGTCTGTAGTCTGTTGGCAGACAGATCTATCATTTTTCTGTTGTGTGGTCTAATATGTACAGAACAATAGATTATCCAAAGTACATTTCGATTATCCATAAAACCTAGAACAATACAGTTTTTATTACAGGAAATAATTCTCTCATCAACAATGAAATATATTAATCATGAGGACAGAAAACCGGTTTCACTTTTTTTATGCTATTTTTCCACTTTTCATCTGGAGAAGTTTATTTCATCAACAGGTGAAATATGTTTGTTATCAGGAAGAAAAGTTTTATTTTTGCTTTATAAAATATCCCTTGAAAAAATTTGGTAAAACATAAAAATTTATCTCTTTGACATAAAGGATACATGATAATTATTTTTTTTAAATACGTTGACATTTTCCCATTATTTTTAAGGCAGAGTGGCTAAAACTGGCAAATTTAATAGTTGTATATCGGATTGTAAGTTTGGCCACATCTGGATAAAAACATTTTTTTTAAACCTGTTTATTTCAAAACCAGTTGTTCAAAGAAATATGAAAGAGAGAATCACATATATAGCAAAAGTGTCTACAAATGATTATTTAGGAAAAGATGAATGTGTTGCAACAAAATTAATGTGTTTTTAAATAAAGGGTTGATCAGATTGTATCTGCATGTCTGCTGCTCAGTTGTCACTTTTGATTTGAAAATATATATTCTTAGGCAAAGCATCCCAGGCCAATTACTATTCTTCTTTTGACACAGAATGAAGATAGGCTTTGTAATTTCTACTCCATTTGTGTAAACTTTTTCAATCCTCTACTTGTTTATTAAACTTGAGGTTAATTCTCCATGTAGACTCCTATCTTCTCTTGTCAATTGTGACCATTTCTTGCTTACTAAAGTAGATAACTCTTATCTTTCTCAAGCCCATTTATTTTATCTTTATTACTATACAGCCAGGCTCTCAGGCTTTCTTGCTTACTTTATTACAGTTTTCTTATTACTGGATTTTTCTCACACTAGTGATGGATTGCCACTGGCCTTTTGTCTTTCAATTCTCTGTTATAATAAAAAGAAAATACCTCTAAAAGAGTCACATTGACGAGTGTACAGTAAGATGACAGTTTATAATCTTGCACCTTTATTTCTGAGTAAAATAATACCACTTAGTTTCATGTTTAGTAAAGTAAATTGGTGCAAATGGACTTCAAAAATCTTCAAATAAATTATAAAGACAAAAGACAATTATTTAACATGGTTTAAAATAAAGAGTTATTTTAAAAATTGTCACCAGTTTATATACTGATACAGTTTCTCGTGATATTTATGATGAACTCAGAAACTCTTCTGCCTCCTACCATCATTTTAATTTTCCTCTTACTCATATTCCTTTCTAAAATGCAAAAATGTGAAATTATTAGTTAATTGAAAGTAAGAAGTTCAAATGCTAGAGTAACACTTTCTATGAGGTAGACAGGAAAGAAATGAGATGAGGACAAGTGTTGGAGAATTAATGATAGCTTATCTATAACCCTAAATATGATCAATGCTCTGCATCTGAGGAGGCTACTTCTTCCAATGTTTCTAATAAAGTTGTCTGACACTTCCACAAGTTACTACCCTCAGAGTCTACAGATATTTTCACAACAGATATAGTACAAATGCTATTCATCATATGCTACTAATGAAACATTTACTAAAAGTGTTCTGAAAACATTTACTATATACAAGAACATGTGAAGGTATAAGCATATATACTATACACAAAAATGAGTGTGTGTGTATATATTTGCATTAGTTTTCTATTACTGCCATTTAAAAATTACCACAAACTTAACCACTTAAAACTGCACAAATTTATTACCTCACATTTCTACAAATCTTGTATAATTTTCAAGTCTAAAACCTAGGTGTTGGCTGGGCTGCCTTTCTATCTGGAGTCTCTAGGGGAGAATCTGTTTCCTTGCAGTTCAAGTTGTTAGCAGAAGTCAGTGCTATGTGATTGCGGGACTGAGGTCCTATTTCCTTGCTGCCTGTCAGTGTGAGGCCTGTGCTCAGCTTTCGAGACCACTCACATTCCTTGGCTCATGATTTCTTTCCTCCATCTTCAACGTGAGAGGTGGTTCTAGTTCCTCTCCCACTTTGTTTCCTGCTACTTGTTCTGTATTCACATATTTTCTGACTTCTGTTCTTCCATTTCTTAGAGGCCAAGTGGGTATATCGAGTTTACCTGATAATCCAGGATAATCTCTCTATTTAAAATTAAAATCATAATTATATCTGCGAAGTCCCTTTTGCCATGTCAGGTAACGTATCCACTGACTCCAGGGGTTAGGGTGTAGAGCCATTTTGTGGGATCATTATCCTGCCTATTGCAGTTCACCCGGCCCCCAAATATTCATATTTACAGCACATGAAAAATATATTCGCCCCAACCCAGAGGCCCCAAAAGTCTTACTCTATTACAGCATCAACTCAAAGTCCGAAATCTTAACTAAGTATGACCAGTTTTAAATTCTCAAGCTTTATCATCTAATCCTCTAAAGCAGGTATGAGTGAAGCTCTGGATATAATCCATTCTGATTATAATTCCATTCTATCTTTGGACCTGTGAAACTAAAGAAACAGATTATGTGTTTCCAAAATGCAGTGGCAGAGAAAGCATGTGAAAACAGTTATAGACGTTCTGGCTCAAAAAGGGAGAAAATTGAAGGAAAAATGGAGTCACTGTTGTCAAGTATTTTGAAATCCAGTCTTGAAAACCCCATTAGGTTGTGAGGCCTGGGAATAATCCTCTGTGGTTCTTGGTTCCACCCTCAGAGTACTCTGCTCCATCTTCTGAGTCATCCTTCCTTTTTCATGAAAGATAGAGAGGTTTTGTAGCAGAATAGTTTTATCATCCTATTTCCTTCAAGGAGAATTTCTGGAGTCCAAAGACCTTTCATTTTGTGCTGTCTCTGTCCCTTTCAGTCCAAGCCGGCAGTGTTTCTGTTGCTTTATAATTCTCAATAACTTTGTGCATCTCCTGGTATGTGATGGGGATCCATGACATGAAACAAAAAATCTTTCCTAGGTCATATTATCTCTATTTTGACTTTTACTGAGGTGACAGAGGGATAATGACCCAAGTTTCCTAAGATCCCTGCTTAGATTGAGGAAACAGGAAAGCCTCAAACTAAACTTCCCAACAAGCCTTTGAAATAACTATATACTCTGTACTTTTGATCTTTCTGAAGTACTTGCAAAAGGTAGTACAGCCACATCCTTGACTTTTTTCTAGAACATCGTTTTTTGACAGTGAATTAGTGTATTTTGTCATGTGGGTAGGTTGAATTTTCAAAATCATCACTTTTTACTTTTTGTTTAAAGTTTTTTTTCCCTTCAATGTATCACCTTCCTCTTAATAAGGCACCACTTGCTTTGTCCACAAAAGGTAAATACGAGTCTCAGTTTTAGATTGATGCACTTAAAAAAATCCAGTAAGACTCTCCATGCTCTTATATTTTCATTGTAAAAGTTTGTGTTGAGAAGTTACTTTTACAAATGGGTGAAGCTTCCATCAACCTGGAACCCTACCAGCTTTGTGTGAGAATTAAACTATTGTTAATTTAATCTAATGAGTATTTGTGATTATTTGTTACTGCAACATAATGTTAGCCTATGCTGACTATCAGATAAGGAATTCTAGTGGATTTCTGTTGATTGATGATTGATTGATTGCAGTGGTTAAGTGAGTGGGAAGCTAAGAAAATATTGGTAGGATAAAATCTTTTTTCCTTTTTTTAGAAGCATGGCTATAAGGAAAAGAAAATAAATTGAATGGGACTGTAAGTAGGCCAAGCAAAGGCTACTTAAATATGGGTGAGTTTTGTTTTATACTAAGTATACCAGAGAAAAAATATTCTGTAATGGGACAAAATCCCTAGACCGTTGAAAAAGGGTGTGAGGCAAAAGAGAAGAGTGATTTGCCTTAAGTAGTAGAATAATCTAATTTTATAAATAGATCTTTAAAGACTGGCTTGTGCCAATTATGTAATGGTAAAGGAGTCTAGTCTTGATATTTTCATGGAGCCAAAGATGAGAATGGTAATATAACCACATTTATGGTTTTCACCTTCCTGCTGTCTCTTCTTGATCTTTTTTCCAAATAGAAGATAAGAACAACATTGACCAGAGAAGAAATAAGAGTAAACATGGTATCACATACTTGGTTTCCACATATAACTTTCTTCAAGTCAGCATCAATTCAATATAAGTTGAAATAATATGTTTGATGGAATGAATTTGTGATACCATGTATCCTTTTCTTTAAAGGAATTATTAAGTGTTCAATATAATACAGGCATTGTTAAAAGATATCTTTGGAAATATTTTTTTTTTTTTTTTTTTTAAACTTTATTTATTTTTGGCTGTGTTGGGTCTTCGTTTCTGTGCGAGGGCTTTCTCCAGTTGCGGAGAGTGGGGGCCACTCTTCATCGCAGTGCGCGGGCCTCTCACTGTCGCGGCCTCTCCCGTTGTGGAGCACAGGCTCCAGACGCGCAGGCTCAGTGGTTGTGGCTCACGGGCTTAGTTGCTCCGCGGCATGTGGGATCTTCCCACACCAGGGCTCGAACCCGGTTCCCCTGCATTGGCAGGCAGATTCTTAACCACTGCGCCACCAGGGAAGCCCCCTTTGGAAATATTGATACTTCACATTTAATATGTTGACTTTTAATTCATGAATGAAAAGGAATAATGACTATTAATTCCCAGCTCTGGAACTATGAAAGGTTACAGAAGCTATTGCTTTCTGTATTTGTTGGACAGCTGATACAAAATCCATTTAAAAGTTTAGAATTGCTGATGGAAGGCTTTTCTTTTGACATTCAGTGATAGAAAACAACCAAAGCAATAGTATCTGCTTAGTTTTTATTTCAAAGAAGTTCAATTTCTTCTCATCATTGAGACCTAATACATCTTTCTATTCCCACCTACTGAAAAAGAATCAGTTTTATACTTGCTTGCTAAGTTCTTTAACTCTGCAAGCCTCAGAGAAACCTAATTAAAAGTGTTGGCTGTTACAAAATAATTTCTCTTTATTTAACCTTGTAAGTTTCCCAGGCGTTTGAACATGGAAGAATGTAGTAAAAGAACAATTATAATTCTGCAATTTGTTTTAGATTGAATTCCATCCTTCTTTATTGTCATACACTTAGAAATCAAGTTTCTCTTAAGATGTTTTTCCTATGTGCCTAATTGGGACCATACCAAACTATAAAATGGAATATTCTATATGAAGACTTTTTTTTATATATAAAATTAGGTAAGAGTTAAGATTTCTGGCTATCTCAGTTATCTAGGAGTAAGCTCAAAATCTTACAGTACTAAAATTTTTCCAGTCTAGCTCTTCATTTATAGAAACTACATGTTAAAATTTTAAAAAAATAAAATTGTAGAACTTTGATAAGTATGTGTTAAAATGTACATTAAAAAGTGAGGACAAGTCTGTATAAAATGACTATCAGGGAATAGAATTGTTAAAATAGCTGTATGTTATAATTTTTTTAAAAATTGCAATCATTCATTAAACTGTTACTATGTGAAGCACTATACTAACACATTTACATTTAATTGCTCGTGTTATCCTCACAATTCTGTAAAGCTGAGTTTACATAAGAGGAATTTGGGCTTTGGGTAGGTTAGATAAATTTCCCAAGATCACATGGTTAAGAATCAGCAAGATCCACATTTAAACCTAAGTGTGCCTGACCCTAAAGCCTGTGCTCTAGCAAAGGCATCAACAGTTCTATAGAGCTGTGTCCTGCTTTCGTGGGCATCAGGATCACTGGGAGCTTTCTAGTCAGTAGATCTGAAGTGGGGCCTAAGATTTAGCTTTTCAAAAATTTCCCAGTTGCTGATTCTGCTGGTCTGAGGACCACACTTGAGAACCACTGCTGTGTTAAAATTGTAGAAGCTACAGTTTTTATTCATTAGTATTTGTAGCCGTGAAGAAATATTTAAATTATGTTCAGCATACTCTATGTAAGAAAACAAGGAAACTTGTAATGCTTTTAAGAAAAACTTCCATCAAAATATATATTGTTCAAGAAATTAACCTTAGTTATATGGAACAATTTTACAAGTGAAAACCTTGTTTACAAAATTTGTCCAAACTAATGTGTTTCTCAATTAAGAATTGATCTTATGACATATACAGTATTATTCATGTGTGGCCAGTGTGATTATGTCAGGACATACTTGAGCAAGGTCAGTGATGCATATAACTTCAACCCCCAGTCTGAGACCCTAGAAAATAGAATCATGATTCTGTTGAGTCAGTCTGTATTCTCAAGTGAATGAGAATCCATGTTCTGAACTCCTGCTACTCTCACATACACCATCATGTCACTGTTTATTGGCCAGAGTGCATTCATGCTTTTGTAATGATAAAATTATTCTTAACCAAGCAGTGAATGGTAAGTGATAATTCTAATTAAGTTAGTGGTAGCTGACTACTGAAAGCACAGGTTGTTTGACCCAAAGTCTACAGTCCAATGTAGATATGTCAAGCCATCTTTTCCTTAAGAAATAAACTGCTGAGTGTGTCACCAGCCTTCTTGAAAATATCTAAAGTGAAAGTCCTGTGTAGGGTCAAAATGATGGAAATGCTGCAGTGGAGTTGGATTTCCTTATCTCCCTGAGAATGGAATAAGGGAACAGTAGAAGCCAGGTAGACACAGTTTATATTCAGAGATAGGATGGGCACAGTTACCACAATAGTGATGATCAGAGTTTTTATATGCAAAAATCTGTGGTGATATTCACTTGATTAGAGATGGAATAGCTGGATTACCCTGTAAAGGCATTTATTTGACATTTATAAGCAACATATTCCAGTTCTGATAGAAGAGACCTATCCTGAGGTAATACACTGTAGTGGAAATTCACAGTGGTCAACCCAGGACAGTTGACAGGCACTGTGCCCTCCAATAATGGGGGATGGGGCTGTGGGGCATCTACCTCTTTGAAATACAACACTGCCATTAATCCACAAGTATGTGCATGTAAATCTTCCCGTAATCTGCAGCCACTTGTTAGGATGAATGTGCCCTTAGGAAAGAAAAATTCTGACTTTTTATGGCTAATTGATTTTGGCTCTTAATCGATAATAATCCTTAGAGACATAATTCACCATTGTGGTTCCACTTCAAAATGAAGCTTAAAGGAGTTTAGGCAATGGATTCTTAAATCTAGTTGATCTCATATTGCTCTTTTTTTTTTAAGTAGAATATAGTTGATTTACAATGTTGTGTTAGTTTCAGGTGTACAGCAAAGTGAATCAGTTATATATACATATATCCACTTACTTTTTTTTAGATTCTCTTCCCATCTAGGTCATTACAGAGTACTGAGTAGAGTTCCCTGTACTATACTGTAGGTCCTTGTTAGTTATCCATTTAATATATAGTAATGCGTGTATGTCAATCCCAATCTCCCAATTTGTCCCTCCCCCTCCCTGTCCTCCGTGGTAACCATAGGTTTATTTTATACATCTGTAACTCTATTTCTCTTTTGTAAATAAGTTCATTTGTACCATGTTTTTAGATTCCACATATAAGTGATATTATATGATATTTGTCTTTGTCTGACTTACTTCACTCAGTATGACAATCTTTAAGTCCATTCATGCTGCTGTAAATGGCATTATTTCATTCTTTTTCATGGCTGAGTAATATTCCATTATATATATATGTACCACATCTTTATCTACTCATCTGTCAATGGACATGTAGGTTGCTTCCATGTCCTGGCTATTGTAAATAATGCTGCAGTGAACATTGGGGTGCATGTATCTTTTCAAATTATGGTTTCGTCTGGATATATGATCAGGAGTGGGATTCCTGGGTCATATGGTAGCTCTATTTGTAGTTTTTTAAGGAACCTCCATACTGTTCTCCATAATGGTTGTACCAGTTTACATTCCTACCAACAGTGTGGGAGGGTTCCTTTTTCTCCACACTCTCTCCAGCATTTATTATTTGTAGATTTTTTGATGATGGCCATTCTGACTGGTATGAGGTGATACCTCACTGTAGTTTTGATTTGCATTTCTCTAATAATTAGTTATGTTGAGCATCTTTTCATGTGCTTTTTGTCCATCTGTATGTCTTCTTTGGAGAAATGTCTATTTAGATCTCCCACCCATTTTTTGATTTTTTTTTTTTTTTTTTTTTTTTACATTGAGCTGCCTGAGTTGTTTGTATATCATGGAGATTAATCCCTTGTATATTGTGGAGATTAATCCCTTGTTGGTCACTTCATTTGCAAATATTTTCTCCCATTCTGAGGGTTTTCCTTTTGTTTTGTTTATGGCTTCCTTTGCTGTGCAAAAACTTTTAAGTTTAATTAGGTCCCATTTGTTTATTTTTGTTTTTATTTTCATTACTCTAGGAGGTGGGTCAAAAAAGATCTTGTTACTATTTATGTCAGAGAGTTTTCTGCCTATGTTTTCCTCTAAGAGTTTTATAGTATCCAGCCTCTCAGAGACCTCTAGGTCTCATATTGTTCTGGTGAGACTACAGCTGAATTTTTGGTTCTTTGACCAGCATCAAAATACAGTGTGAAGAGAAATACTTGGTACCAAAGAGAATCCCCACATGATTCCCTGACCTGTAGAAGAGATTTTACAAATCTTTTTGAAAGGGCAAATAGGAGCCACTGGAACTCCCCCATTCTTCCAATATGTAAACCAAAAGCAATTCTACACATTTGGGTGTATTGCAGAGATTTAGTGCTACCATCAAGTCTTGAAAGATTCAGGTGTGGTGATTGCTACCGCAGCCCATATGACCTCACCTGTTTACCTGGGGTAGCAACCAATGTAATCATAGAAAATGACAGTAGGTTATCCTAAACTTAATGAGATGCTGATGCTAATTACAGCTGTGATTCCAGATTTATATATTTAATGGTTGACCTCCAGTCTGTAGGACTGGTATAAAGCTTTTGACCTGGAAAATGATTTTATATTTCCATCCTCAATCAGTAAAGAAAGTGATATAAAATCAGAAGTTTATTTATGCTTGATGTGACCACAGGGTAACTTTACTCCCTGTCATAACATAATCTGGACTCCTTGGTCAGCTTCATGTACTGCACAATACCAAGCTGACCCATTACATATGCTAACTGGACCTGGAAAGAAAGAAGTTGCAAATATTCTATCTGCCTTATTAAGACATGTGTGCCAGAATGTAAAAGATATGCATCAAGGAGGTTTGGCCAAAATCATCAATGAAGTTTTTAAGGTCTGAGATATGTTGGGATGTATCTTCTAAAGTGAGACAAGTTGCTGGGCCTCTGAATATTTTTGGCTACAGATAACATATTAGGGCAAGCTACTTCAATTATTTATCTGGCAACTTGTAAGACTACCCATTTTAAAGAAGCCCAGATCTGTGGTACATGTTGCCCAATAAATTGAACCTCTTTTTCTATCAGCTGCAGTGATAGTAGAAGTGTCTGGGACAGACCAAGGGGATCTGTGGAGCCTCTACAACCTCAATAGAGAAATACTGTTCAGATCTTTCAATTTTGGAATAAGGCCAAGTCCTCTGTTGTCTATTACCAATTTCTCTGTGAAAAACATCCCCTGGCCCTAGTAAATCTGAATGGCTGACCATGGCTATTAAGGGACTATGCAACCCCAACTGCCAACATGAGCGGGATTTATATAATTTATCAAACCTAAAATTAGATGTATGTAATTACATTTCATTATAAAAGGGAAAAGATACATAAATAGAGGGCTATAACTGGCTCTGAAGGCACAAATTCATAGTTCACTTACATGGTATCTAGTTCTACTGCTTTGCTATATCTCTGTCAACTAGACTCATGGCGTCTGATCAGTTAATGGAGGAGGAAAATAACAGCCCTGGTTTAAAGAGGGATCTATTCCATATGCCACCTATAAGTGGAACTGTGTAGCTACTTCACTATGGCACCACTCATCAGTGGCCCTGAAAAATTGTGGTAAAGTGAAATTCTCCCATTGAGAAGAATTGCAGATGATACTACTAATTATTTTGTGTGAAAGGTAAAATGGGAGCAAGAATGGAAAATAGGTGTCAAGTCTTTTGGAGATTAGGCATGTGACTGGACCTCTTGTAATGAGCACATAGTGAGAAGGTATTTAATACATTTATGAGCTGCATCTATGAAATATAATGCCTAAATGAATCTCTTTCTTAAAATTTGAAAGAACTGTGTATAAATGAATATTTCTGGTTCCTCATCCATAAATCTTAGTTATTTCTATTTTGTCCAAAATTCCCTGGAGTTCTGTCTGAAAACTGTATATACAGACTACAATATATAACTATGACTGATTTGTTGAAAGAATATTTGGGAATATAATCAAAAGGCCTGCATCTAAATATGTATTAACATTCAGGGATTCCAATAATTTAGTACTTTTATTTAGCAAAATCATCAAGCGACAGGAGTTCAGGAAATAGTAACTGTTAAATGGGGAAAGTAGCAAGGCCATTTTAGACATTTGCAAGACAGTCATGAAGAGGGACCCCCCCCCATATCCAGAGTGTCTCTGCCACCCAGAGAAAACCATGACACTGGCCTCTGAGTGAGCCAAAACAAAGCTGGAGTGAAACCCTCCATAGTGGCTACATCAGGGATGATGTAACATTAGCCATACCAGAAATATTTTTCACTTCTTTAAGTGGCTTTTCAACACAGGTAGAGGTTGCCAAAGTGAATTTATTGATAGAGTGTAAGAAAATGCTTTGCAGTATATAAATTCTATTTTGGTTTGAGTAAAACACATATCCTCTTGAAGAAAAAATTAATGAGGCTTATAATGCCTTGAGATTTAGAAACAACAAATAATCATGGATATAAGAATAAAGGCTAATTCTCATTCTTCTCTGGGGTTTAATGATAAAATTTACCATTCATTCTTATATTTAAAAATACCATTTCATTGTATCTTCTGTTTTTCAACGCATATATTTTACTATTTTTCTCACAGTGCCATTGGTTGCATGATTTTAGTCCAATGATGAATGAAAGAGTGTTAGCAAGAACTGCCTTTCAATTCAAACGTATTAACGTAACTTTTATTTGAGTGAATTAAGGTAGAAATAAATCAAATGGATACTTCTGGCCCCATAGACGAGGAAAGGCCAGAGTAACTGTTATTTATTATCCATTTTAATCTTGTTTTGCACTTAATTAGGACAGCTTCATTCAAGAGCAGTGATCTTACATTAATCTTGTTTTCTGACTATAGATGAAATATGAGCTTAATAAAAATTTTGTAACTTATCATCTTTAATTCAAACAAGATTTCTTACTACTTACAGTTTTAGATTTTCCCAGCAGTATGGTAATGTCAGTTATCATTTGTCTCTATAAAGAAATCTGAGAACATAAGGATCCTTTTTTTTTTTTTGCATAAAACTATATTTGAAAAGTTTCATCTATTTTCTGGCTTAGCCAGAAAGCTTCACATAAAGTGTTACATTTGAGAGGTTTAAATGTGTTATGTATGCATAAAGAAGGACATTGTGAAATTATTTTTATTTTTGCAGGTAAAGCAGATATACAATATGGAGAATAATGTGATCTTGGACTTGAATTTTAGAAGTAATTTTTACTAAATTGATATTCTTAATTATTTAGATATTTCCATATTTTGTATAGCTACTCAGAGTCTTCTGTCTGTGGAATTACCTGTTCCTGAACAGATGTTGGGTATAGTACTTTTACTCCATTTGTGCAAATTCTATTTCTCAGAATAAAAATGACTAGTTAAATTAAGGGAAAGATGAGAATGCACTTTTTTCATTTACTCAGACCACAAAAGATTTATTTATTCAACATGAATATTTCATTGAATTTGTTACTAAAAATTAGATCATGTTTCTGTTTCAAATTAACAGAAATTGGAATCACTTTGATGCTATCTCTGTACTGTTTCTTGTTATCTACAACCTAAAATGACCCTTCACAATCTTTTAAATAAAGTTCTGGCTTATCAGAATGTCCTGAGATTGCTTTTGGAGTGTTTATCACTGGTAAAATCACTTTCCTCCAGACTTCTACCAAAGTAAGTTTGCTACTTTTTTTTCCCTGTAAGAAACATTATAGAATTGACAGAGACTAGTATTTGCATATTCTTCCTCTAAATAAACATATTGACTTGTTATATAAATATTCAACAGTTATGCTCAAATAAGGTCTACAATATCAGTTATAGGAATAAGATAGTGAACACTCTTCACAAAAAAGCACCCAAGTTTGTAATCAGAACTTAGCTTTTATGCTTAGTAAGCTTGAATCTTTTGTTTCATTAATGAAAACTGCAGGTTTAAAAAAAATCTACTAGAGGTTTCATACATGATATAAACTGAAATATAACGTTTTACTAAAAGCTTCTCTAAAACGTCCTCCTTTAAGTCATTGTTCCTTCTCCTGAGTGGAATATTTTCCTCTGCTTTACAACGTACACAGATCTTAGACAACTTCTGTGATAATTTTAACTTTTACCTGGTGTTTCTTTTATGTGCTTTGCAAGTAAACTGGTGCAGCTGATTCTAGTCAGCTCAGGTGCAGCCTGACCTAGTTCTATCATTTTCAAATACATTCTGACCAAACTGGTTCCGTGCTGTCACAAATGGTGCAAATAGCTTCTGACTGATTTATAACAACCTATGATACTTATATCAATAAAAAAATCTTTCTTATTTTAAAAGAATATGATTAAAACTCTAAGCTTTTACCCAGAATGAAGGCCTTCTTAATTTCTTTCTGATTAAAAAATAATCCATACTTAAAATGTTCAAGCAAAACCAAAACTATCAATGGGAACAATACTGCCTCAGATAGCTCATCACTCAAAATTAAATTGACCTCTTTTAACACTTTGATAAGCAACCTTTTAAACACGATGGGTTCGTACACATGACAGGTTCACACATAGTACAGTATCATTATTACAGTACTGATTACTATCTTGAAATATACTTTTGCTTCTCCATCACTATACCACAAACCATTTTTTGTATTTGTGATTATAGATGTGCTTTATCCTTAAAGTTTTATATAAAATCTGATGTAATGTACACAATACAGTTTATCTTGCCAATCTACTATTTATGGTATTAGGTTTACAATTTTGTTCTACAGCTTGAATTTCCTGTATCAGGAGAGGTAACAACTGATGTCCTTGACATTGGACTTAACGTGTAAATAGCATACAATTCTGTTCCATTGCTCTATTTGTCTATCCCATGCCACTATGACACAATCTTGAACATTATAGCCTTAAGATTGGTAAATATGGTATTATAAATCCTCCTACATTCTTAAAGTCTTTAAGATTGTTTTAGCCATTCTTGTCTACCACATCTCCATAAATATCTATGGTGAGCTTGTCAGTTTCTACATTTCTACCTGATGCCTGGTGTTTCTATGGGTTTTGCGTCAAAATAAAAAATTCACCTACTACTAATGTTATGATGTGTATCTTTCAAATCTTTCTCTCTCCAACTATGCGTGTATGTTTGCCTGTGTACATATGTATATCTATGTATTTGTATATATGTGTATGTGTGTGTGGTAGGCAAAATAATGCCCCCCTAAAGGTTTCTACATCCTAATGTGGAAATATGTGTGCATGTATACATTTCCATTTGTATATATTTTTATTTATTTATATAAATGTGTGTGTATATATATATATACACGATGTCTATATGTGTGTATATACATTAGATGGATTCATTATATATACACAAATATATACCTCACTTTTATATTATATATATGAAAACATATGTGTACAAATAACTCATTTACCTCTTTCCTGGAATTTTTAGTCTGTGGAGAATACATTATGCATATTTAATTTGTCCTGATCAATCTGCAAATATTATATTCCTTTATGAACAATGTAAGAAACAAGTGTAATTCCTTTACCCCACACACACTTTGTGAGATTGTTGTTGTTCCATATTTTACATATCTTATAAACACATAATATATTGTTTTTACTTTGTACAGTCAAATGATTTTAAACAAATGATAAGATATAATTTTAAATGCTTTTATATATAATCCTCTTGGTTCTCTATTTTTCTTGCCAGTCTGGGGTACAAGCAGATAATACTTTGCTTCAGCCCCAAAACTTATTTAAGCAATTTTATATTTCTGGTCTAATGGAGATGAATGCTTTAAAAAACAAAACAAGTATTTTAAAAAACCCAACACTTAATATTGTTTTAAATTTGAGGCTAAATCTTCTGTCTACAGACACATAAACTGTACCTACATGTTTTATAAGTTAGTTGAATCATTTTAAGTCAGATTTACTTCTGTAGTTTCCTAAAAAAAAAAAAGAAAGAAAGAAAATAATGCTCAATCATCAGCCAAAAGCAAAAGAAATATATTAGATTACTAATCAGTTCTTTGGAAATTAAGCTTTGAGTCCCGAATCATTGACTGTAAGCTTTGAAACGAATATCTCCTGAAGTGCCAGCCAATTACAAGGTAAACGGCATGAAGGTCTGAGTGATGAACAATTTCCCAGTTTGCTTTCCTTGCTTAAAGAATCAAAGAAAATCACTTATTCTTTGTCTTTTTGTTCTCTGGCCCATACAGAATGGGTAATGATCCAGTCATTCTCTTAGAGACTTTGTAAGGAAAGTCTATAAAATTTTAAGGCCATTAGAAAACTAAAATTTTAAATGATATTAATGAACCATTGACTAGGGTATGTGTGTGTGTATGTGTGTTGATTTTATGCTAACAAATAATTGGAATCTCTTACATTTAGAATGGTAGTGGGATTATATCAAAGTAGACATAGTACTTCTATGTTTAATTGTTGGATTACTTAAGCAGAATTTGAGATGAATGGGAGTATGTAATGCTTATGAATGCCTCTGTGCTTAAGAAGCTTTTATTCACACACACACACAGACACACACACTGAACAGTTTTTATCTTTTCAAATGCATTTTATATAGTATGGTGTTCTTGCCTAACAGAGACCTTACAAAAGTTCAATTCTGTTTTATTAGAGTATTACAACTGTTTCATGTGGATACAGTTCAGAATTAGTATATTGTGTTCAGGTTCAGCTCTAATTTGCATAAGAGTTTCAGAGACAATTTAATAACACCATCAATAGCCTCAGCAAATCTTGCTGAGATTTAATTAGATTGTAAAATGATTTAATATTTATTTTACTGTGTTCCTACAGTGTGTTTGTTTTTAATCAAAGGAATTAATTTGCAATCATTAGCATTCACTCTTCTGGATTCATTTTCTTTTGAATGCGTGACCTGGATGATTTCAGTCATGTAACACTGTTACATAAATGGATTTGTCAAAAGTTTGCTTTTATTTTACTTAGTGGACTGTGCCTAGGAATTCTTTGCAAATTGATACCTATGGCGGTGGGGAGAGAAAAGAAAGAAGTGTGGGGGACTAATTGACATCTTTAACTATATTAAGAATATTAAAGATTTTTGCTTCATAAAAAATGTGGCATTAGCATAAAAAATGTGGCATAATGTACATTGGGGAAGACTTCCTATGGCGATATTCTTCATTTCCAAATGACCTGATTTCTCAGTTTTATTACAGATCCACCTTAAATATAAATTCTTAAGGAATGAGCTTGCCCCATTTAAGGGTTACTACTGCCTTAAGGATACTATTTATCATGCCTGGATATAGGGTGTGAGAGTGAGTGTTACCAGGATAAAAACTGGTAACAATTGAGGTAGGAACTGACAGAAAGTATACTAAGAATAAAGGCATAAATATAATTCTCATGCTTTTCTGAAATGAAGTATACTTTAAAATATTAGATAATATATCCAGGCAAAAAAGCAGTTGTTCAAAGGAATCTTATACATTGAATTAATTCACTGGCCCTGTAAGAATTAGTTTATTCATATTGCTGTAAGTATATAACATATAATAAATTTCTGGAATATTCATTGCAGTATATATGAAATAGCCATTTTGTTGAATACACATTATATTATGATTTTTATATAAAGTAACATATCCAATATCTTTCAGCAAATATTATTTCTGTGATAAATGAGATGACCAGTTAAAATAGTATTTCATGGTTTAAAGGCATTTAAAAAATGCTGGGTAAAAGAAATTTTCAAACATCCCCTTACTGAAAAACTTATCAGAACTTAAATTATAAAGTTTATTTTAATTATTCAAAATGTATAAATAAGATACAATATTTTCCTTACATATTTAACAAAAAAATGTTTAAAAATACACAAAAACGCATAATGAGGCTTGAATTAACTTGTCATTTATGGAAAACAATTTGTTAAATATATTTTCCTGTGTGTTTATAATAATATGCTGAAAAATAAATTACATGCCATATATTTACTTTATGAGCAGTACCCTATGTTTTAAAATTTCAAAAATAGCCTTCCGATAAGGCTATTTTAGTGTTATCCAGCTTAGTGAAAGAAGGCTCTTCACTGAAAAGCAGAATATTAAAATTAATATGCTGGTTCTAGATATAATTTATCCCATTTTGCTTTTTACTATGTTATTAAAGTGAAGTTAGGATTAGGACCAGTGATTAGTATACACAATTTTATCAAGAGATTTCAGGACATATATTTTTAAGTATCCACTCTGTGTAAAACTCTTTGTTGGAAATGTACATAGACAAGAATAATATGAAGACCCAGATCTTAAAAGATTACATTCTTGTAGAGAAGCAGACCTGTACAGAAAAAATAAGTGAAGATAAACAAGCAAATAGAAGATTAATAGAGAAAACATGAAGTGTTATCTTGGTAAAGAGGAAGTCAGTCTCAAGTTTCCAAACTTGAGAAACTTGACATTTTTTGACATACAGTAGAGTTCTTAAATAAAATGATTTAAAAAAAGCAGTGAGTTTAGTGACATAAGGAAAAAGGTCAAGGATAAAACTTAAAAAAAAAACAAAAACAACATTTGGTAGGTGAAAGGGGTCAACAAAGGATATAGAAGAAACAATAAGAAAGGAATAATGATAATGCCCACGATAAAAAGATCTTCTAGAAAAGGGACTATTCAACAACAATTTCTAGGGAGATTTTCAGGAAGATGAAGTATATGGAAAAAACCTTTGCATTTTTCATTTCAAGGAATGGTGATGCTTTAAAGAAAACTCTCAGTAAGTAGAGTAATTGGGTCAGTGGGCATTTTAAGTTGTTGAGCAAAGTCTGGTGAGTGAGGAAGCTGAGTAGTGGTTACACATTCTTTTTAGTAGAATTTTTCTGTTAAAATTTACAAAAGAATAGAAATATTGAAGGGATATTACTTTGGGAGAGCTGAGATTTTTGCCTAAGTAGAAGTTTAGAGAGAAAGGGTGAAGATATGGAAAAATCATTGATGACTTAAACTCCTGGAGAGTTTATGAAAGAATAGAGTCAATGTCCAGGTAAAAAAATTATCCCTGGAAGGGAAGAGTAGTTTTCTTCCTCTGAACGACAATGTGGCAATTGGTTAACTATGAAGAAAATGAGGTGTAGGCTATAGAGAAGTTTAGGAGATTTGCAATAAATGGCATTTAACTATTTTATAAAACCAAGTAACTTTTCCTGTTAAAAACCAGGAATAGACAAATTGGATTTGGTACTTGACGAGAGTATAAGAATTCTAGTAAAACATATAAAAGAAGTGAATTAAGATAGATTTAAAATTCAGTAAATCAGTTTTATGGATTGGATTTTGTCCCTTAAAAAATGTTGAACTTCTAAATTCCAGTACTTCAGAATGTGATTTACTTGGAAATAGGGTCATTGCTGATATAATTAGTTAAGATGAGGTCATATTAGAGTGAGGCCCTAATCCAATGTAACTGGTGTCCTTATAAGAAGATGTTCATGTGAAGACAGAGATCCAGGGAGAACATCATGCAAAGGTGAAGGATTAGTGTGATGCATCTATAAGCCAAAGAATGCCTAGAACTACCATAAAAGAGAGGCACAGAATATGTTATCCCTCAGAGCCCTTAGAAGAAACTAACCTGCCAGCTCACACCTTGATTTTGGACATCTGTCCTCTAGAACTGTGAGACAATACATTTCTACTGTTTTAAGACACCCACTTTTGAGGTACCCTGCGGCCTTAGGATTAGAAATACATAAAAGAAATGAATTTATATAGATTTAATTTTCAGTAAATCAGCATTGATGTTTTAGTATCTCTAACAGCTCTTTAGGAACAAAGCAGAGAGAGTCATTTACCCAAGGTTAGGGGTTGTAAATACGTGTATAATCTATGGTTAAAATGTCAGAATATTTGATTGACAGAAGAAAGTGCAAAGTATTAGCATATTTTATGTTATTTGTTTTATGTTTGCTAGAACTAAATTTTATGATTATTGATTATTCTTTCAAATTTGTGTCATCATTGTCATGAAATATGTCAATATCTGACATTGGTATGAAAAATAAAGGGAAAAGCTCTTAGTACTAGAAAAATTTGCATACCATTATGAATTACTTTGGCAATTTTAGTTAGTTTTTTGTAACCTGTTGTTAATGTCTACAACAAAAATATTTATGCAGTTAGAAAATAGAATACTTTTACATTGTACAATTTTCTGAAATGGCATTTGGAGAGAAAAGAATTGAACTATTATTAGATTATCTTCAACATATTATTTCTCAGTCTAGAATATAATTAGGGATAAAACAATACATTGAGGTTGAAGAATATTTCATTTTAAGTACTTGAAAAATACGAATCTATAAATGAGAGGAAACTGAAATGCAGTTATAAGAATAATTATCAACCTTATAACTATGCAATGTTACTGCATTAAGATTTAGGTGAGGCTCTAGGAACCTAATTTCCATTATGTGAAAATGTTTTTAAAGAATATTAACTTAAATAATAAGGACATTTAAGAAAACAACACATAGGTACTAAAAATGAGATTGCCAATATGTTGGAGATGAAGTAAGGTGGGAAAGGAGGGTGGAGATTCATAAGGAGGTCAGCATGCCTAGATGTTAACAGGAAAATTTCTGGTAGTAGTGATGGAAAGTAGTATGAAGCTTGTATTTACTATAGGCAAAGCATTTGTTTGAAAATATATTGACTCCCAAAGGTAATTTGATTGTTCCCTGCCTGCAAATACTTAGAGATTATGGAAATCTAATGTATCTTGTATTTACAATACTCAAAACAAAATTTCAACTGTTACTGGATCTCAAGGAGGGAAAATAGCTGTTAGAATTTTCAGGATCATCAACAGGAAGCAAATATTGTAGATTATTAAAATGGTTGTTCTCCCCAGTTCTAGTTTTTGTTGTTTATTTTTATATCACTTATTGATAGTGGAGATGAGGTAACGATTAAAGAATGTAGGAGAAGAGTATTATTCATTTCATCCTTCTGAAAATGAATAGCAACTTCAGAAAACTGAATTACCAATGAAAACTCCTAGCTACTTTTTCTTTGTCCTAAAGTTGTATAAAAGATCACATGAAACATTCATGATAAGATGTTTTTAACTCTTTAGTTTACTTGCTGAGTTATTACCAAGATTTGAGAGTATGAGTGAGATTGGGTGAAAGCAAATGTCAAGAAATATACTTAAATACTTATCTATGTAAAAATAAAAAATATTTAAAATTTATATTTTATCTGAGATATAATTTGGTGCATTTTCAGTAGTAGCTCTGGATTTTTAATTTTTTTTTTAGCATGTCTCTGACTGTGGTGGAATGTTGGTTGGTGGAAAACATTTATCTCATTTAAAATCCACTAACAACATTTGGGAAACTAATAACTTAATGAGAACCTTCAATGATTTAAGTAACAGGTAGAATGTAGCTGCATTCTTAACTATTTTCTCTTAGGCATACTACTTGAAGTCTGATTCCTAGTATATTCTAGACCATCCCAATCCTCATATTTAAATTGATTGTTAAGGAAATTCAGTCTTAAAATCATCTAGCCAGATCAGCTAAAGCTAATGTGATCAAGCAAATGATTTAAACATGCTGTATGTATGTGTGTGTGTGTATATATATGTATATATATATATATATATGTTTGTGTGTGTGTGTATATATTATATATATATATATATATATATATATATATATACATATATATATATATATAATATATGAAGTCCACTCAAAACCATTGTTGTTATTCCCAAGATATTCCCATAGGAAGTTTTCTGGTTCTTTTGAAATCTATGCACATTATTAGTTTTTCCCTTCTCTGTTTGTTCACATAGGAAAATGTAAGGAAAAGAACTAATAACTGTCAACTTGATTTTTTCCATAGCATTTAGAATGTGCAATAGTAATTCAATGTATAAAAAAATAATATTCCTGGAAGCTCTTAGTACATTTCTCCCACTCTTAACTAATTTGCTTCTGAAAATCTTTCATGCATTCTTATTACCCAATGAATAATTAAAATGACCATCTAAGATTTATTACTAAATATAGAGGAATAAGAAGAGGAAAAAATATTTATGCAGGAAGATAAAGGGGAAACACATAAGAAATGTGAAATGGAAAACTTTAAAAGAATTACTAGGATGGGTTTGTTTCCATTACAGAAAGATACATTTCATTGAAAGGATGTTTTTTTCTAGAGAAGTGGAGAGAAAACAGGAAGAGTTTGAGATATGAAAATTAAGTTATAGTGAAACTGTAAAATAACTGGAAGCACTTATATTTTATACTTTGGATTTGACTCATATATAATACAGTGACCTCTTTCAGCTATTTGATATTTTATAAATTCATAAATATAAGAGGGTGGAATCTTTTAAGGCTATATCAGAACATTGTTTATAACATCTATTTGTTTTCAATATTTCATTACTATGACCTGCAGAAAAAGAAAAATTGCTTTAAAAATATAAACAAAAACATGGCCTTCAGGTGTTTTATAATCTTACCTAATCTACCTCTTTCTTTTCATTTGTTGCTCCCAAACTTCCATTACCCTGAATGTAAACTTCTCCCATTTTATTTCTTCAAAATTACACATCTTCTATGATTGTTCAGAAAATTCTCAAACTCTTTGTCCCAGCTCTAATGTCACCTTCTCCATAATTTAATAGTCTTTGACCATTCTCTTATGATAGTATTTATAATTTTGAATTATAATTCTTCTTTACACATTTGTTTCCTTCATGAAGAGGGCAATATCACTAATCTTTGTATCGTGAGTGCTTGTGTAGTTCCTGACAATACATGATCAGTAAATATCTTTTGGGTGAATAAATTAAATAACACCACAATCTTCTTCATGTATCCCTTCAATTTTTCTGTGCTACTTTTGAGCTTCATCTCTCAAATCAGAGATATAAGAAACTTCAAAAGCCCCTGTGTGTCATTGAAAGTTACAAAGATCTTTGTTTTACTACTCTACACTTTAATCTTTCTTTTCAATGGAAGTTCAAGCACAAACACCAACTATATTGGTGTCTGGATACTCATCACTATTTTTTTTAATTTTATTTTATTTATTTATTTATTTTTTGGCTGTGTTGGGTCTTCGTTTCTGTGCGAGGGCTTTCTCTAGTTGGGGCAAGCTGGAGCCACTCTTCATCGCGGTGCGCGGGCCTCTCACTATCGCGGCCTCTCTTGTTGCGGAGCACAGGCTCCAGATGCGCAGGTTCAGTAGTTGTGGCTCACGGGCTTAGTTGCTCCGCGGCATGTGGGATCCTCCCAGACCAGGGCCCAAACCCGTGTCCCCCGCATTGGCAGGCAGACTCTCAACCACTGCGCCACCAGGGAAGCCCTCATCAGTATTTTTAAAATGTTACCTTGATGAAGTAGTGCTTGTTAAACATATAGCCTTTTTTGTCTTCCTTTTAGTTCTACAAGGTAAATGATAATTGTATATCTCTTTTCTGCTTTTCCCTGTTCTTTTACATAAAGTACTTGCTCATCCTCTCAGGTTTTAGGTGATTATACAGCAAGATTAATTTTGTGCAAGGATTCCTACTTCCAGTTGCAGAAGTAATTGTATCTCTTTGCAGAGTACTTGACTTTTCTTTATGAGGCTATGACTGTGATATAGGTCAATCATTTGGGTTCATTACTGTTAGGAAATCATTTTGTCTCTATATAAAGAAGAAAGTTACTTAATAGCTGTGAACAGAATAATCTATGTGAGAAAAATATTCACTTAAAAATTTAAGAATATAAATGCTCTTCTCAAAGAAATGAAAGCACTTATTTTTCCCTTAATTCTATGAGCAACATTTTAGCTATTTCCTATTTTCATTTGTCCCTATCTTTCTTTCTCAAATTATTGAGCACCTACTCCTACCCAAACTAAACAGATGAAAAAAGTTAAAAAAAAGAAAAAAACTTAAGAGAAGATTTTTTTTTTTTAAGATTGAAAAGAAAACCATGTGCTGATTGAATTGGCAATAGTTATTAGAGTTTCAAATTGGATGTTGACAAAGTTGAATTCCTAAATAAAACCATTCATTCTTTTGACAGTACGTGAAAATGTCCTCCTCTGTAAATTAGTAAACACTCATTCTGGTTATACATTTCAGTTTCTTTTGAGTTTGATGAATTAGTACCATAAATTAAGTCAATTTGGGAATTCACTATTATATACATGTGTGTGTGTGTGCGTGCGTGTGTGTGTATAAAAGTTTTTCCTTAATAGGATTCTGACAAGAAACAAATGTTATAGTCAGAGGAGTAATTAAAGAGAATTTTAAGAAGTGATGAGGTGTTGGTGGAGTTAAGAGAGCTAATAAGTTTTGATGATGCTCCCAGGATTTAACAAGAGTAAAGCTATTGCCACCACTATCCTGACAAAGCAAGAGGAGGCAGCTGTTACAGCAACCTCAGAGGGTACTGAAATCATGGGGACATCTAAAAAGAGCTGTGGTGTTTGATACAGGTAAGACCACCACCTGTCCAATGATTGTTGGCTGTGGAAGAGGTTTCTGAGGCAATAAATACCAAAACCTCTCTCTCTCTCCATCTTCTGCTAAAGCCTCCTACAGGCCAGAGTCTACCGGCAAATAGTCTATAGAGGTCAGCCTCCTGAGACACACAGCTGGGAGGGGAAGGATGGTGAGTTGAGCTAAAATATCCCATAGAAGTTTATAGGCATACACTCTTACCTTACAAAGAAATACCTTAGAGGTAAGGTAAGGTAAGAAATACCTCTTACCTTACCTTACAAATACACTCTTACAACAAAGAACACATTTCTCATGTTGAAAATGTTAATGATTTTCGGATTTAATTTCCGTCTCCTTGGCCAGTCCTTAAGTTGATACTTTTGTACACTGTAGGTCAGTGATAAAAGGTGAATAAGGACTGCTTTACCATAAATCCTGCAATCAAATTTTAAATATGTCCCTTCACATTTGAAAGGTGTAGGCACTGAAGTTTGGCAAGGATAGGAATGTCTCCATCAGATAATCTTTAGATACAAATGTAACAAATTTAGAAAAAACTTTCTTCAGAGCTAGATTGGAATGGGGGATTTAAAAACTCCTAAAATGTGCAAGTTGATGGTCTCATCTCACACAAGGGAGGGTGGTGAGCTAAATTTATCTATTCCTATATACTCCTACTCAGAAAAGTGCCTGGCATACACTAAGCTTACAGTATCTGTTACATATAACGTAATAAAATATTGGTGTTTTCAGTACTCTCACTAGCTTTCTCTGTAGGCTTAGGCAAGTCACCTTCTATTCAGCATCAATTTCTTTGTCTATCAAGTGGGATCAGTACCCATCATGTAAGGTTATCTTGAGAATTTCTAACGATTATAACTTGAATCACACGGTACTGCCATTTTTTAAGATCACAAATATCAGTGATTTCATGTGGTTCCACATAATTTATTGTGAATCTCCTTTGTAAATTCTAACGTGGAAAAGTTAAAACTTAATAGGAGCTTTCATTTCATTTTTAATCTTTTCAAATAATCTTAGATATCAGACTTTTAGAGGCTAAAAAGCAAATGTTATTTCCTTTTTTCATTCTTCTATTTATAAAAGCTATTAATCATTAACATTAATTGAATATTGTTTGTGTGCTATGCCCACTGCTAGAGATATCAGTTTTTATTTTTTCATGATACAGGAAATTGAAGTTGTAGAAAGATGTTTTCTTTATGAATCAATAGGGGATTTTACAGTTGAATAGAAAAAAAAAAAACAATCACAGCATCTAAACATTTTCTCCCTTACCTGATGCAGGAAAATGTTGCCCAGTATGCTCACTAACCATCCCCTTTCTGCTAGCATTTAGGTCTCCAAACCTGGTACATTTCAATTCATTGGCATTTTACTCACTAAATGTAATTGTCATAGTCATGCTTCCTTGAGATTACAGTTTAATTGGCATTTAGGTGTTTTTGAACTATTTAGCCACAAATTTACAGAAAGATCTTAATTTACTCTCATGGAAAGAAATTTATATTAACCATGACTAGACCAGTAAATTTATTTATTTATTTATTTTAATTTATTAATTTATTTTTTGGCTGCTTTGGGTCTTAGTTGCAGCACACGGGATCTTCATTGTGGCATGTGGGATCTTTCGTTGCAGCACACAGGCTTCTCTCTAGTTGTGGCGTGCGGATTTTCTCTTCTCTAGTTGTGGTGCACGGGCTCCAGAGTGCTTGGGCTCTCTAGTTTGCAGCACACGGGCTCTCTAGTTGAGGTGCGTGAGCTCAGTAGTTGTGGCGCGCGGGCTTAGTTGCCCTGCGGCATGTGGGATCTTAGTTCCCCGGCCAGGGATTGAACCTGCCTCCGGTACATTGGAAGGCAGATTCTTTACCACTGGACCACCAGGAAAGTCCCTTAACCAGTAAATTTAGCTTTGAGACAGAATCTTTAGTTTCTAATTACTTTCAGTCACCTTTTCCGCATCATCAACCTTCTGCAAATGCCCGCGCAAAGTGCTATG